>NC_047064.1:5556155-5860181 GCF_902459465.1 Asterias rubens | reverse complement strand
TTACTTTCGCTGATCGAAAACTTGCCATCATTATCAGATGAATAATTTAAAAAACTATATTTTAAACTCGCATACGGTTCATAAACATATGTTAACGACAGGCCATTATTGGGAAAACAAGGTTGAAAGCTAACTCCGTGGTGTATTCGCTTTGATCGGGTAATTTACATTTCAACCGCGTGCACAAGACGTCACTTAAGTAGGGCACCCTCGGCACACGTCAAACGAAGGTAACTCATTGGCTCAACAATTGCAACAAAGGTGAATATGAATCTATGTATGAATATACCTTTAAAGGCCAGATTTAACGAATTTCTTATTGAACGAATTTTGACAGATGATGCTGTTTTCTGAACAAAAACACTTTTCGCATTTATGCCTTGGAATATTCACAAAATACATGTAATTTGCAAAAATGTTTGTACGTGGTTTTGAACCTGAACTATTGTCGGGATCTCAACTATTATTCATTTTCAGTTTTGCGTTTTAATTGTCAATATTATCATTGGTTGACATTTTCGTGCAATGCCAGAATAGAACCAATAGCTTTTTTTAAAAACGTAAATCATGTTGTTCTTCTTCAAATCGGCAAATCTTCAACAAAGTACCTAAAAAAACTCTGAACTTTGTTGTCTTCTCTAGAGAATGCGTGTAACAAAAACAAAAGTCCACTGATAAAACTCAAAATTTACTGGACATTTTTCACCAAACTCTCACCAAAGGGTTATTGTCTCTTCCTCTTGATAGAATGGCAAAGAAAAGTGTGTGCACTTTAAATGCATCATTGTAGTCAAAACAACACTATTAATTAGTCATTTGAGACATAATTTGACGTAAATTTATAGTCCAAATCATGTCTCATATGACCATAATTAGTGCTGTTTTGACTAATCAATTTAGAAAACAAAGTCCCCATTGGAAAGCACTACGACAGTGGCAACTTTGATGTACATAACAAAATTGCTGTCCAGTGGCCGTGCGCACACACGAGCCATTCGCCACGTGTGTACTATATTGTTAGACCCGCAATGTCTTGCCATCGTCGGTGATGTTTGGGTAAGGCAGACTCAAGGTTTACTTCGTTTTCCGAGAGGAGAGATGCGGTTTAGTATTCCCAGTCGAGGGCTCACGTCTTCGGAAATGTATTGATGTAAGAGCAGCGTGTTTCAACCTTCAAGCGTTTACATACGCACACAGTCACTCTCATCAGCGATCGCACACCTGTGATTCAGAAAGGCGAAATACGGTCATTTAACACGAATCCTTGAAATGGAACACTGCCTCATTTCAGTTTCTTCACGGATGCGGTCTTGACTTGTCCTATTCGCCGTGAAGATGAAAATCGAACTACTCGATGCTATCTTTCGCGTGGTTTGCTTTTCGCATTGCGTTCAAAGCATCAACTCTCAACCCGATGGGCCACCGGAGATCCGGGCAGGTCTCTTGCTCCAGACGGGTGGAGTTGAAATATTCGACCAGGTCCGCATCCAGCCTGCCGTAGATATCGCCATAGAGAAGGTCAAAGCTCTGGTGGATACCGGGTCATATATGAACTTCAGCCTGTCGTATGTCTTTCAATCTACCGGTGCGAAGTGCAGTCCATCCGTCATGATGGCTCCTGGTGTTGCGTCTGATCTCTTCTACCGGCACGGAGTGAGGCTTTTCCTGGGACCAGCTTGTAGCTTCGAGTGTAAAGGAGTCTCGGACTTGGCAGCGTTCTGGAATGTTCCTGTTCTATCCGGAGCGTCAACGTCGGGTGACCTCGGTAACAAAGCACAGTATAAGACCCTCACGAGGACTGCTTTTCAGCTGGGTGCAATGGGACGTTTCGCCGTAGCACTCTTCAAAAAGTGGTCGTGGACACGATGCTCGATAATCTGGAATGACACGAGTATTTGGAAGATAACGGCCACCAGTGTAAAAGGCAAACTTGAAGAAGCGGGTATCTATATCAATCCAGTTGTACTTGGTCTACAGGAATCCAACCAGGCTGCGTTAGACGCTGCTGTGCGGAGAGGAAGAAGTAAGGTTCTAACAAAACCCTAAGCGGCAAAACTTTAAGCTTTAAATAAGGTCGTACCCGAATTGGCGGATACTGACGGCTTATATGGATGTCCTGTATTGGTGTCCTATATACTTCAACCCATGTGTGACGCAGAAACAAAGCCGTAGCCGTAATAACCGCCAAATTCGGACATACGTTCCCCATACGTTACTCCGTGTGTCTCATACACTGCTATCGAGTAATTGCAAGCCAACTGAACTTTGCTCTGTTGGTTTAATGTCCATTGGCAAAAATGGTGCCGAAAAGATATTTCAACCGTTATATAAAGTTGTTAGGGCTATTTGAAGTATAGATCCATTCAATATAATTTGCACTTTCTTCGATCTCATTTTTGCGTGAGACCCCCCTCCCCGGTAACGCGTCTAGAATTTGTCTTGAACGAATTTCAAAGATTCGATGGACGATGTGAGGTATGTTACCATTGCCATCCTTCTAGAAAGGAACCGGCGTCATATTTCGTGCCCAATTTTGACCAAAGTCTCCCATGTGGACGTGAATTTTGTTTCCATACATCTTTGCACGTACACCCTCATTGAAGTTGCCCTTCCACCCTTTGAACTTTGTCATCTGTAGCTTTTCTTAAGGATACAGGTCAATTTTTTGGCCGATTTGAACCAAGCATTATACTTTTAGGTTCGAGAAAGCACCAACTAGTTATTTTGCATGTTTTTCTTGAGAGCCTCATCTCCTGTTCATTCAGAAAGACAAATACACATTACAATATAAGTTTATATTTTACCAGCCTGATGAACTTCTTTCATCACATTATAGAACTAATGAGAAAAGTAATCGTCCAAAATCTGGCCATGCATTTTAATTGTATTAAATTCTTTTTTTAACCGAGGAACCTTGGCGTGTACTGTACCCTTAAAGCTTTCATCCTAAACAACACAGTAATAAAACAATTATACTAAACGAATATTAACATTTTGTTCAATCCTCCTTCCCTGCAGTTATATTCATAATAACACCCGTTGAAGCAGTACGAGATATCATGTTGAAGGCCTACAGAGCGGGCTACATTAACGGTGAATACGTCTTCTTCTCAGTTCACCTTTTCAACAACACGTGGAGGTTTGGAGACTCGTCCTGGCAACAGGTATGTGGGAAGCATTTGAAACTCAAAATTTCATTTAAAATATCATAATATTTGGCTCATTGGCATTTTAATTGGCTCAGTGCATTCTAAAATCACACATGAGGCCTTGGGCCATTTTCACGAAGAGATAAGTTTGATCTTCATAAGCAAGGGGTGATGTCACGATACAGGGGCCAATTTCATAGAGCTGCATAAGCAAAAATTTTGCTTAAGCACGAAAATAGCTCACCTATTTTACACATGTTACTGGCCAAAATTATGCCATATACATTGCTTGTGGCTGGTATTTAGCTGTTGTTCACTTAGCATAACAATTGAGTGGAGTCTTGGCCGGTAATCTGATTTTACTAAGCATTTTTTTGCTTAAGCAAAATTGTGTGCTTAAGCAGCTCTATGAAATTGGGCCCTGATCACTATGGTTATACCAGACAAGTTACTCATCTTTAAGATAAATCTATGTGCTTTGTGAAATCGAGCCCTGTTAATTGTTTGGGTCAGATTGACCCAAAATCTGTGTCAAACTGACCCGAAACTGTGCCCAACTGAGTTAAAATCCAGATTGTTGCCAGTTTTCAGTATGACTCAAAAATAGGTCAGGATCCCTGGGACCATGGTGTGTTTGTTATATTATATTCCCTGCCATTACGTCTATGTCCCCGGTTCGAGCCCCGGCCCAGGACGAGGCCTTGCAAGATGGTCGGGTTTAGTATTATTGTGAAGGTTTTATTCAGAAACTGAAATTGTTGTCTTGCCTAAACATCTTCATGCCTATTATATTCATCTCTTGGACGAGACAGTGATATATAGATATATAACTCAAGTAAAATGTGTCTTTGTTCAACACAAAATCCTGTTATGGTTTCCCTTTTCGTGTTTGGTTGGCCTAATCTGAAATAAAAAGTCGGACCCCCTTAAACTCATCCCCTGGCTGTCGCTTTCCACGTTGTGTCATACGCTTGGGTGTGATCCTTGGTTAAACGGCAGTAAACGGTTGTATGGGTTCTCGTAGAGCACCGGCGCGTTCAAACGGCGGACTTTTGAAATTTGACTTTTTGTTCAACCCCAATTTGTTTTACAATTTATCCAGTCAGTTTGCATGGTGTTGTTTTCGTTTGATAATAATTTAAGTAATGTTTTCCTTCAAGCCATGAAATGTGTTTTTGCATGTTAGGACCTTTTGGCTGGTAAGCTGTTTGCAATGGCTAATTCTTTAATATCAAACAAACAACTTGGGTCTCAGTCCTCCCTTTTAGTCGACAAGTCTATGTTTTACTTAGCCAGAGTTCGTAAACAGCACACAAAAGGGGGCAGGGCTTGCTTACCTTCGATTTTGATTTCACCGACCTGGAAACAAATCAATTGATGCTTTCATCCAACAAAAGAAACGAGAAATATGAAATGTCCGGAACTGGAAAATATGAAATTGCCATCTTGGTCGGTTGACAACTGTTCTGGTAAAAACACGACATATTATGCTTGATTTAGTAATATTCACTACATTATGAAGTTTAATCAATAAAGGGAACAAGAAAGGTCCCCATATGGAATTTCTGAAAGCCTGAATTATGTGTAGGCATACAGAGTCTATGGGAGGTTCTTAAAGTCAGGGACAAAGGAAGGAAGAAAAGATGTCTCCACATGGATGCAAACAATCGAATGATGGTTGTTGTGTGTTATTGAGTTTTATGTGATGTTTTGTCATAAACCGGTTAGCGGTACGCATACAGTGTGTGCTGCAATAAAGACATCCATAAGGACATTCTATTATTATTATTATTATTAACAAGATTTATATAGCGCATTTCCAAAATAGACCAATGCGCTCTACAATAAAAATTGAAATTAAATACAATAGAAAGCAAATTTATGCACACACATAAAAAGCACAAGAAACAGCACATTAGAAGAATATTAAAATATATAGACTGGATAGCCAACCGATTTGTTGGAAAACTATGGAAGGCCCTAAATGCAAATCAAAATCAGATAGGCATAGTTTGTAGAAATGTTACACAAATATTTCATTTTTTTAATTTTATTTTTTGCTAACATTCGGCCGGCCATATGCCAACCGGCGCACTTTTGTTTATAATTGTTTGGCAAACGCTTATGCGTCATGCCGCCATCAGTTTAATAAACACCCTTCCCCTAAAAAAAATGAAACTAAACAAAAAACAGCCCGTGATGTTAGTACGCACGATGTTCGATTTAAATACTAAACTGGAATTGCTAAGTTCATGACTCTGCTTACTGCGAAATCATAAGCTAACGGAACCGCAGAATGACGTGTTTTACATCGCACCATAAGCACCGAATACTGCAGCAAGAAGCATTCTTGGGCCATGTTAGGGTTAGACTTAGTGGGCACTATGCTACTCCATGGTCATATCAAACCGACCCCACAAACGGGTAGGCTTAACCCTTTAGTCCCTGCACCGCCCGAGTTTGCTGAAATCCAATTTGTCAAGATTCTTGCAGTAAATTACTGGAACCGTAGTTCAAATTTTTAATTTTAAAAGATAGCCATGGCTTAATGTGTATGCACAATTTGAACCTTGATATTTGCATAAAAGTACAAGTTCTCATGGGAACAATAAATGCCTCTCGTTAAACGGCTACGGTAATTTTTATGGCGAATATTGTTGTGCACGGATAAAATGGACACAATAGCTTTTCAAGGCTTTTGTCTGGCTCAATGCTCATACTGATTAGGCGGCTGGGCGGTACAGTGGCTAAATGGCTAACTAGTAACAATCGAAGAAATATTCCCTTGAACCGTTGAAACTCATAAACCTGTAGACCTTGACAAAATACTATTGAATTATGTAAAAAGAACTTGATACTGAAAAAATCGCTTTGTGTATACACAATGTATCAGTGACGATTCAAAGCAATTAATTGTGTAGATGGATAACAAGGGACGCACACATCCTTCAAAAGGCTTAAAGGCAGTGGACACTATTGGTAATTACTTAAAATAATTATCAACATAAAACCTCACTTGGTAACGGGTAATGGGTAGAGGTTGATAGTACATTGTGTTGATAAAACATTGTGAGAAACGGCTTCCTCTGAAGTGACGTAGTTTTCGAGAAAGAAGTAATTTTCCACGGATTTGGTTTCGAGACCTCAAGTTTAGAATTTGAGGTCTCGAAATCAAGCATCTGAAAGCACACAACTTCGTGTGACAAGGTTTTTTCTTTTTCTTTCATGGTTATCTCGCAACTCCGACGACAAATCGAGCTCAAATTTTCACAGGTTTGTTATTTTATGCATATGTTGAGATAAGCCAAGTGAGAAGACTGGTCTTAGACAATACCAATAGTGTAAAGTGTCTTTAAGTATACGTAGAGCAAGAATAAGTAAATGAAATACACTAATAGAATAATCAATCAAATGCATTTAATGTATTGCTATACAGAACACAGAACCGCCCAAGGTGTATGGACGGTTGGGGCACAGTAGGTTTTGATTTCCCAGCGAGCACCATCTATGTTTAATATTTAATGATAATACGTGTGCACAAAATGTAAAAACTGAGGGCCATCTCTCTCCGCCCAGGCGTGTGCAGCCTTCAATTTGTTGGTACTTATTGTATGAGTGGGGTCTCTACTCGACAAGCTGATGCTTCTTGGAGACCTCCATCATCACACAACATTCTAATGTCCTTATGTTGTCATAATTATTATAATATAATGTAAATTCTATCACTTTTGTTTTGTTGTGTGTGAGGCAAAAGAAAAATTAATAGAATGAATAAATGAACACAAAACACAATGTCCACAGATTTACTTAAAGGGTGTCGTGGCCGAGTGGATAAGAACACCGAACTCAAGCTCTGGTGTTTCTGTTCAGCAGAGTGTGGGTTCGAATCCCGGTCGTGACACTTGTGTCCCTGAGCAAGACACTTGACTATAATTGCTTCTCTCCACCCAGGGGTAAATGGGTACCTGTGAGGGCAGAGATGGTTCTTGTGATTGATTTAGCCGAGTAGCGCATATTAATGTTGCACAAGGCTGTATACTCCCCACCAGGGAGCTGAGATGGGTTTAAGGAGTGACCAGGGGTAATAATGTGAAGCGCTTTGGGACGCCCTCCGGGTGTGAAAAGCGCTATATAAAAACGGGTTATTATTATTATTATTATTATAATTACTTTAAACTTTACACAGATTAAAAAAAATGATGGAAGAAGGCTTTCCTTGAAATCTTGTTTTGCTGTGATGCTGTAGTTTTTGAAAATTTAGTATAACAATACCATGAAATTAGTTTTGTTTGTCTCAGTAAGACGAACATTATTTAAGCACGTGCAACGTGTTTTCAAGTACTGGTAAAGATACCATATTTTATGTCATTGCTCGTTGCCAAGTGAGTTTTATGCTAACATATGTTTTGAGTTATTACCATTAGTGTCCAGAACATATATTTTGAGTTATTACCAATAGTGTCCAGTGCCTTTAAATTGGGTTTCATCTTGATCAATTTGTTTGTATTTCCATAGGGAGACGGACAAGACGCCGAAGCTAAACAAGCATTTGAAGCTCTGATGACGTTCCGCCTACTCGAACCAATCACAGACAAGTATAAGGAGTTTAGGAACGAGCTCCAGCTCCGCCGTAAACGTGTATTTAATTGGACAAGCCCTCCAGGAGACGACGTAAGTCACTTTCTCTTATCGTAAATAAGTTACAAGGGAAGCCATACGTTTGGTAATCACTCTTAAACATAATGGCAATAGCAATTTTGATAGAGGCCTACCGCTGCTTTCGCTATTAAAAAGCTTTTTGAGGAACATAAACTTCCAAGTAATGTACTTATGAACAAATATCAGTTTATATACCCTCAAATGAGAGTCTTGAAGGCGTTACTACGTTGTTACAGAGTTAAAATAATACTGAACAGTTCCAAAAAAACAAATGTATTGCCTTTAAAATTGCCATTTACAGCATTAAATGGGGGGGGGGGGGGCATTTGTTTCAGGGTTAACAATTTTCATAACCCGTATTTTTACCCCTCAGTTCTTGTCGCGTTAAATGTTTTGTCATAATTCAATGTTTTCAATAATTCTTTTTTTTCTCCGCGAATTTTGGCACACTACTATTGTCGAACGTCGCATTTTCAAAATGAAAGAGACCATTATACCAAGCAGAGACAACTTAATCGTGATGCTTGTGAGAAAACACTGAGATTTATTCCTCTTTTTCAGGAAATTTGTTTAATGACCACAGCACGAGTTCTTTATATAGCCAGCACTCCTACAAAGAGATTCTATAAATGGTTGTAACCGCATCTTGACTAATTAAATTGAACAAATTCTTATATTAATGATTGTTTCGATTGGACATATCAAAATACCCATTCAACATTGTTCCCATTGTTTGAGTTCCCGGTTAGTTGGTTAGGGTATGAGCAAAACGGGGTATAAATAACTAAGCAAGCCATGCATGCGATCAAACCGGTAGTTGGAAACATAATGGTCTCTCATGTGTACTGGATGCTATTTACACGACCAACCCCCCTCAAATTAGGTCTCTAGCGATGATTGCTTTTTAAATAATTTATCTTTTTTTTCCGTTGACGGTTCTCATTATGGACTGTTACGCCAAACCTGTGTATTGACGGAGTTGCAACACGGAAGGCCAGTTTTAAGTTCTACAGGGGTCGAATTCACAAAGAGTTTAGGACTAGTCCTAACTAGGAGATCTTAAAAACTGAATACTTGTCAGAAGTTAGGACGAGTAATTCGTCCTTACTCGAGATAAGACTAGTCTAAACTCCTTGAGAAATCCACCCTGGACACGTGTTTGCTGGAGCACAACCAAATTAATGATCTGTCTAGCCTGGCACCTTTTTATGTGACTGAAAAACGTGGTTTCCAGTTGCAAAGTTTTGCAAGTCTTACACGTTACCGAAGCGAGTGGCTTTGGCTACAACTGTTGCCACATGCCACTCCCGAAGCCACTCCCGAAGCCGTCAATTTGGACACTGTCTTTCAATATACCTTACATACCTGGCCGTGGAATGAGGTGCATGTTGGTTTAGCTAGTGTTCAAGTTTGATCCCTAGCTAGACCAGCATGCACCTCTTTCAACAGTTAGCACTTGCGCAATGGGTATTTGCGAAAATGTCTATGCTCAGCTCCGATTAATACGTCATTTTGTTTTTGTTTCACAGTACAACTTTTTCACCAATGCATTCCATGACGTCATCATCTTGTTTTCTCTCGCTGTCAACGAGACGTTGAGTGACAATGGTAACCTTTCTGATGGGCTGGCACTAACAAGAAAAATGAGGAACAGGACGTTTGAAGGTAAAATAGGCTTAAAGGCAGTCGACACTATTGGTAATTACTCAAAATAATTATTGGCATAAAAACTTACTTGGTGACGAGTAATGGGGAGAGGTTGATGGTATAAAACATTGTGAGAAACGGCTCCCTCTGAAGTGCCATAGTTTTCGAGAAAGAAGTAATTTTCCACGAAGTTGATTTTGAGACCTCAAATTTAGAACTTGAGGTCTCGAAATCAACCATCTAAACGCACACAACTTTGTGTGACAAGGGTTATTTTTCTTGCATTATTATCTCGCAAGTTCGATGACCGATTGAGCTCAAATTTTCACAGGTTTGTTATTTTATGCATATGTTGAGATACACAAACTGTGAAGGCTAGTCTTTGACAATTACCAATATTGTCCACTGCCGTTAACTGTGTTAAAGGCATAGGGTCCTAGAATGTTTTTGTTTGTATAAAAAAGTACAAAAGTCACACGAAAGTTTCATTTAATTTATTTTGTTGAGGAAAGTTTAGAATGTCGAAAAAAAGATATACAATGTCGAATTCACCAACGTTAATGTTATTGAATTTCATTTGTTAATGCTGGTTTGGAAGCCAAGGAATGTTAAAAAAGTGAACTTAATGCTAGAAAGTGAACTTAAACCAAGAATGTTCACTTACTTCTGCTAAATAAAGTTCTGTAGACAAAAAGCCCAGAATTCACAAGAGATAGTTTTAAAGGTTAAACTATTGACGGGGGGCCCTTTACCTGCAGCCTTAGATCCAAAACCGTGTACAAGGCAAAAACACACTAGCATGCTCTCTGTATTATGACAGATTGTATTTTGAGTAACAATTGATAGAGAACGGAAATAAAGAGGTGAACATTCAAGGATTGTGCCCTTGAAAAATAAAAAAAAATTAAGAGTTGGTATGTAATACAAATTTCAAATGCATCCCCACACTCCAACATGTAGTAGTATTTAGTATGTGAGCAGGTGCCTTAAGTGGTAATGGTTTTCAGATGGAGTTATTTTCTCTAATGGGTTTTATGAGTTTGAGTGTTCGGGCCGATTAAGGTGGGGTTGGGGTGGGGAAGGGGGCGGTTAGATGAGAAAATGCTCTTCACTTTAAGCATGCAATTCTTTTGTTAAGCGGAGGAGAATTGTAAAAAGAAAATCTTACATACAGCGTCTAGAACACATTATAGCACCTGGTTTAATTTAAAAAAAAAGTTAACCGACCATCACATTTTAGCAGAGTATGTGAAAGTCAAAGATCTATATACATGGATGGCTTTACAATGCTAGACTAGTATTGTACAATAGAACATGTAACCTAATTTAAACAAAAAAATGAGTGACCTAGTGTATTCCAGGGCCTTCCTGGCAGGCAAGACCGTATAACTTGTGACTCTTGGAGGAACACACAGCGCTTACGACGGGTTTTTAGTTTGTTTGTATAGCATGGATTTTGTCTGATTTTTTATATTAATTTTTGACATTTGAAATGTTGTGCCTAAATTTCGACACAAATTAAAGAGTTATAGAATGAACAGCTGGAATTAGTATGGGGATATCTCCTTTTATTCTTATCAAAAGTTAATACAAATCAGACAATATCCATGTTTCATTCGAATTAAAGGAACACGTTGCCTTGGATCGGTGGAGTTGGTCTTTGAAAATCGTTTGTAACCGTTTGTTATAAAATGCATATGTTTAGAAAGATATTTTAAAAGTAGCATACAATGATCCACACAGGTATCCTCGAAATTGCGTAGTTTTCCTTTTACCTCGTCGACCAACACGGTCGGCCATTTATGAGAGTCACATTTTTGACTCCCATAAAAGATGGCCGACCGTTTTAGTTCGCAAAGTAAAAGGAAAACCACGATATTTCGAGGCAAATTTGTGGTGATCATTGTATTCTACTTTTAAATTATCTTTCTAACCATATGCATTTTACAACAAACGGTTACAAACGCTTTTCAAAAAACAACTCGACCGATCCAAGGCAACGTGTTCCTTTAAGCACCCCAGCAATTAATATTTTAATTCAAACCTTGTAAGTTTAACGTAAATCTGTGGAAATCGGTTTTGTTTGGTACAGAAAGTAGGCCTATACCCAAAAGCCCTCAACCCCAGATTCTGTTTACTTTTAAACAGGTATTTCTGGCTTGGTTACGGTGAATGAGAACGGTGACAGAGATGCTGATTATTCCTTGTGGGACATGACGGATACTTCCAAAGGCCAATTTACGGTAAACCAACTTTTAACGTTAACATCAGGCAATGACATACTACCTGGGCCCCAAAAAGCCTGTAAATAAGTGTCAGCACAAAAATATTGCTAAAAACAGACAAATATTGATTAACAAAAGCTGGTTACCAGTAAAAAATTCCATAAAGTTTACATTGCTGCAACTATTACCCCGGTCATTTCTAGCAAAGAAAATTGCTAAGCAACATTTTTGATAACAGCTTTTTGATAATAGGGCTCTGGACCCTGTTTCCCAGCTCTGCTTACCGCCGAATTATGTGCTTACGATCACCATTCTCCGCCCACTCCGCTTTCTGTGATGTAAGCGAATGATGTCTATTTAGGATGGAGTATGCACTAACACAAGCAAAAATTTCCTGCTATTCCTGTGAAATAAGTTCGACGTAAGTGCGGAATTCCCTGCTTCCGTAAGCACCATTTCTTTACTCGCGGCAAGCAGAGCCATGAAATTTGGCTAAGATCACGGTTACTCTGTGTTCGGGTATTGCTCTCTCTTGTGTTCCCCGTGCGTAGTTATTGGCGATCGATATGTCGTATGGTGTACCCCCCTACCAATATTATGTATTCACTGAGGTCTGGGAATTCTTTATGAGGATTTGCATTATAAAACAAAAAGTGTGGGGTGTAGGCCTACTGATTTGGACCACAACAACAATGTCCAGTGCTGCCTCAAATTCGAGCTTGTTTTGGTACAAACCTAATTATACTAAAATCAATTCCGCTGACCACGTTTCTACAGAAGTTATTTGCAAGAGATCTGTGTGTCCTGAAAGCCTCAAGATCTGATTAACTGATTTCCTCCACAGAAATGCAATAGGGATACGGACAAAACTAGGGCATTTCTGTACTGATTTATACGGTTCGTACATACCTTGGTAACTCGCACAAATACAGATTTCCCGTAAACACAGCCTCTAGTGAATATACATGTATCATGGTGCGACCATCTTGATTTCTCCCATTTAAATCAATGATACCAAACCGAGGCTTGAAGGGCAAATAGTCCGGTTCATTTTTGTTCAGTGAATATTGGCATATATTACTGTTACTGGATACAGGGAGCATGACCAAGATGGTGGCAGCATGACAACATGTTGGGATAATAATTGTTTGGAGTATGTTTATGGAAATCGGAAAATGGACATGTACTTTTTAGCCTTCCTATTTGTGAAAAGAAAAACAGATTGACCGTTGTTCTCAGTGCATTTTTCAATTTGTCTGCTTTTCGCCCCTTGTGAAGCAGATTTAGCCAAGATCAGATTTCAAAAAGGGCTATAGGCCCTACTTAGGGGTTGAGCGGAAAACCTAGTATTCTTATTTTTGCGGTGTTGATTCGGAACATGATGGATACGGTTGATTTTGAGTCCTTGTACCTGAAAATCACATTTAAAACAGCACATAAAAAGCAAGCAGACTATAGTTATTGAGATGCGAAAGTAGTCAGGTTTTGCTTTAGTTCCATTTTCGTAGAAACCCAATTTATAATTCCATGATCGTATTCTGCCGCAAGGCCCGTAGGAATAAGCTTTACGCTGACAAATTTCACACGACGCGTAGAACACAAACCGGTAACGAGTGCAGCTGAGATAAGTGCAACAATTGACCAAGTCGCTCAGCTGACGCCGTTTGTATAGCAATCGATTGGTGAGCAACTCACTCGGTCCCAGGTTGAATACGAACCTTGAATCAACGTTGACATGCTGGTTTAGCATGCTTGATTTGGGGGCTATGGTTTATTTACATTAAATAAACCTTTTCCTCTAAAGGTTTTAAAACATCGCTAAATCAACTTTGATTACTTTAGGTTTCCATGAATTGCTCATTTTTTGGGTAAATACAAAAACGTCAAATCAACTTTATTCTATGTTTTAGTGGTTGGTCTATTTGCATTGGTAAATTTTGTTTTTGAGGTTTATGTATACTGGACGCTATTTGTAATTACTAAGAAATAATTGTTAGCATACAAACTGACTCGGTAACGAGCAACGGAGAGCTGTTAGAAGTATACAACATTGATAGAACGGATCCCTCTGAAGTGACGTATAGTTTTTGAGAAGGAGGTAATTTCTCATGCGTTTACTATGTACTCATTGAGTTGACATTGAAGTGATATGCCAATATAGGGAAAAATTAATACCTCTAGGTAAATTAGACGACAATTGTTTGTTTTATCAATTTTAGGCCTATAATGAACTTAATGGTTGTTGAAGGCAATTACGTGGTTCCAAATGGCCTATACTGATTAGTTGCTAAGGTAATAGCTTTTGAGATCATCATCTCATCAAGAAACTAAAGTACATGTACCCTTTTTATGGTTATGAAATGAGCGTGGTATTGATTGTACGATTAAATGCACTGTGGACACCTTGTCAAAGTCCAGTATTTTCACTTGATGTTTCCAAACATATGCATAAATTGACAAACCTGTAAAAACGTTGGCTCAATTGGTCATCGAAGTTGCAAGAGAATAATGAAAGAAAGATAAGTACATTTTTATGGTTACGAAATGAGCGTGGTGTTGATTATACACAAAGGCACTGGACACCTTTGGTAATTTTCAAAGACCAGTGTTATCACTTTATGTAATCCCCACATATGCATTAATTAACAAACCTGTGAAATTGTTGACTCAATTGGTCACCGAAGTTGCAAGAGAACAATGAACGAAAGAAAAGTAAATTTGTATGGTTACGAAATGAGCGTGGTGTTGATTGTGAGCGTGGTGTTGATTATACGGTTAAAGGCAATTGACACCTTTGGTAATTTTCAAAGACCGGTATTCTCACTTGATGTATCCCAACATATGCATAAATTAACAAACCTAAGAAATTGTTGACTCAATTGGTTACGTTAGTTGCAAGAGAATGATGAAAAAAACAAAAATGAAAAACCCTTTGTTGCACAAAAAATGTATGCTTCCAGATGCCCAATGAAATGCTTCAGGCCTAAAATCTTTTAATATTTTGAGTGAGAACTTGCCTCTTTAAAACAAAGTTCGTTACTTCAGAGGGATCCATTTCTCAAAATGTGTTATACATCAACAGCTCGCCATTGCTCGTTACCAAGTAAAATTTTATGCTAAAATCATTTTGAGACCAATAGTGTCCAGTGCCTTTAAAGAGTGGTCGGGTGCTTCTTACATGTTAACAACTACCCCTTACCCATGGCTGAGAATGTACAGTTAGTAAAAAGGAAAACGGGTAAAAAACGCACCTCCCCGCGCGGTTGTTTCGACCGTAAGTAAAACTACAGAAATTGATAATGCAATGTCCCCTTTGACGTCATCAGTGGCTAGAAACCAACGATCAGCGTTTGGCATGCTTCCCCACGAACGAGTCTTTGCTTCGAAAACAAAACCAAATCAAGAATAAAAATAAATATGAGAACCAGAAATGATCAATAAGCCTTCATCTCAGTTTTCTTGTTGTTGATTTGTTAAAAACATATTTAACTTTTATATATTTCATGGCTAAATTGAAATACTTTACATTTGCAATTATGACATGATTTTTGTTGTACTATTCAATTCAACTCAACTAAAAAACATTGATCATCCTCCATAGGCAACTACATCAGTTGACCAGCTCCATACAAAAACATTAAGTTGTGGCTAGAAATAGAAAATATACAATTTCTTAAAAATGTCAAGATTATTTGACAATATGAGAAAGCAAAATGTAAAAATTGTTGAAACCACAGCAATTACAAACAAGTTATTACATGTAAAAACATTAATTGAATGTACATTATTACGAACCACAAAACAAATTATACATATACAGTGTAGACATATAAACAGTGGTGAACCAGACCTCCAAATAGCTGACATACCGCACACGAAAACAGTTAAAAACAATTGCAAAAAAGTCAACTATTCAGAAGTCTGGCTATAGGTTAAACTAAAGTATTTGAAAAAAAAAAAACTGAATCGCGCACACGAAAACAAAAATCCTCTAACTAACAAAGAGTGATCCTCAAACAAGAGATAATAACAAACGAACAACCTCGATAAATCATCAACAAATCATCGATAGATAAACACAAAACACCCACGGGAGCGATACAGAGTTGCTTTGCGACCTTGAGCCCCTCCAGTTTTCTCATATTATATTTTAGTTCTCAATTATATTTAACCATCATTTGATGTGAATGTACTTGCCCCTATGTTTTAAATGCCGACAATGAAACCCATACATTGCGTTGTCTGTTTTCATTTCCTCAAAGGTTGATATTAATTTGTCAACTAGAAACTAAGCACTATCAATCTTAAAGTCACTAGACACTATTGGTGATACTCAAAACAGTTGTCAACATAAAAACTTACTTGGTAACGAGCAATGGAGAGCTGTTGATGGTATCAAACATTGTGAGAAACAGTTCCCTATGAAGTAACATAGTTTTTGAGAAACAGGTAATTTCTCACTCAAATAATGAAAGACTTCAGCTGAAACTTTTTACTATGCATCTGAAAGCACAACAATTAATGCAACAAGAGTTCCTTATTCTATTGCAAATTCGATGACCAATTGAGCCCAAATTTTCACAGGTTTGTTATTTTATGCATATGCTGAGAAACACCAAGTGGGAATAATGGTCTTTGACAATTACCAATAGTGTCCAGTGCCTTTAATGGTAAAGTAGAGAGACTAATGTAATGGGGACAACAAGAAGTTGGTGAACAGTTAAAGGGAAGGTACACGTTTGGTAATTGTCAAAGACCAGTCTTCCCACTTGGTGTATCGCAACGTAAGCATAAAATAACAAGCCTGTGAAAATTTGAGCTAAATTGGTCATCGAAGTTGCGAGATGATGAGTAGGGAAAAAAACACCCGTGTTGGACAAATTTGTGTGATTTCAGATAAGAATTAAAGACTTCTGGCTAGAAGTCTTTTATTATCTAAGTGAGAAATTACCTCTTTCTCAAAATCTATGCTACTTCATGGAGCTGTTTGTCACCATGTTTTATACTATCAACAGCTCTCCAATGCTCGTTACCAAGTCAGTTTTTAAGTTAATATTTGTTTTGAGTAATTACCAAACGGGTTTCCTTCCCTTTAAGACCCTTTTTGATGGGCAAAACATTCTGAGTCTTTTTAATGCGGACATGACGAGCATACTAGAGGATGGTAGCAGTGGAAATTAAGCCCACTCAACGGCTAATAGTTTGCACGATTTGTTCACAACAAGGGAGATATAGCATCTTAGTATGGCCAGACATGGATTTGCAATTGATCTAATAATATCTTGAGGGACTATTAGTTCCTACAGACAGTACACCGATGAATAATAATCGCTCATTTTTACTACACGCCAGTAACCATCAAAAGTACAATACTGACAAAATAATGACTTATCTATAAATTTAAAATATATGATCTTGTTCATGTTAAAGCCATTGGACCCTTTCGGTTCAGAAAAAAAACAAAAAAATCACAGATTTACAAATAACTGACAGGGTTTACAGAAGGTAGTGGTGAAATACTTCTCTTGAAATATTATTCCATGAAATGCTTTACTTTTTGAGAAAACAGTAAAACAATATCAATTCTCGTTAACGAGAATTACGGATTTATTTTAAACACATGTCATGACACGGCGAAACGCGCGGATAAGGGTGGGTTTTCCCGATATTTTTTCCCGACTCCGATTACCGATTGAGCCCACATTTTCACAGGTTTGTTATTTGATATAGAAGTTGTGATACACGAAGTGTGGGCCTTGGACAATAGTGTTTACCGAAAGGGTCCAATGGCTTTAAGTAATATCTTCAAATTATTAGGGAGGTTTAGATGCATGTTGCGCGAGCAAATACGTGAACGTAAACGTCAGAAAATGGTGGTGTTTCTTGGTAACGTCACCACTTTGGACTTATTGCATGCTACACATACGTACCTAATGACATGAAAAAATGGTTACTTCGCGTATGCTAAAATCGTGAGATTTAAACAACACAATTTCGGACGTTAACGTTCACGTTCACGTTCACGTATTTGCTCGCGTTTCGTGCAGCTAAACATCCCTATTGTGGGTGTCAGTTAAAGGCAGTGGACACTATTGGTAATTGTCAAAGATTAGCCTTTACAGTTAGTGTATCTCAACATATGCACAAAATAACAAACCTGTGAAAATTTGAGCTCAATCGGTCATCGAACTTTCGAGATAATAATGTAAAAAAACACACCCTTGTCACACGAACTTATGTTCGTTTAGATAGTTGATTTCGAGACCTCAAGTTCTAAATCTGAGGTCTTGAAATCAATTTCGTGGAAAATTACTTCTTCCTCGAAAACTATGGCACTTCAGAGGGACGCCCTTCATAGACCTTCAACCGAAGAATGGTGAAAATGTACCCCTGAATGTCTACATATGAAATAGAATGACAAAACCGAACCTGATGGATGCGAAGAATGAAATCATGTGTGCCCGAAAGCGAAATTAAATGCTATGAAAGAAACCACATGGTCTGAATGAATTGGGGGGAAACACGTACATTTGAATGCGTGTTATGTACTTGCCAATATTTGCTAACATTTACCGTAAAAACCTAATAAAAATAGCTTTACAAAAGTGAGCGAGTATAAATAAAAAAAATTAAAAAATGAAGAATAAAAAGAAGATCTAGCTTGTGTTATACCATGTATTAAACAGCCCACTCAACCACAACTTAAAATTGATTGAAGGCCATGAGAAAATTCGTTAGAAACGGCTATCACTAAAAAAGCGAAAGTTGTAACGCAGGTTATGAAGGGTGCAGGTACAGTTGTTGCAGCAGCATCAGTAGCATCACCAACTGCAGCAGAATCATGCAGTGGTAGCATTATCAACAGCAGCAGTAGACAGCAGTAGCAAATAACCACAACGACTGTATAGGGAGGTTTCGCATTCGAACGGATACGGTTAGTAAGACGGGTACGTCATCATTATGACTTGATACGCCACTCGCTATCCGCTATACGTGCAGACGACACTGATGCCCTGCTTGCTACACGTGCACAAGCACGAGTAGGTTACGTAAGCACGTATCCGTTCGCATGCGAAAACTCCCTAATATGAAAAAGTTACGTTGAATGTTGTTATTAATCACAGTTTCAAAAAGTTACAACTTCACAATATCAAATTGTGTCTGACAGCATTCTAAAAAGAAACACATTAAGTAACAACAAAACCAAAACCGTTACAAAACTACTTAAACCAATTGTCCCCTTTTATTTCATACATTTGATGTGGCTCTTTCTCAGGTTGTTTATGATTTCTACGGTGCCACAGGGGAGTTAAGGGTAACCGGGGACATCGTGTGGCCGGGCGGCGCCTCCAAACCACCGCTGGATACTCCTGAGTGCGGCTTCGACAATGAAAACCCCGCTTGTCACCACCAAGGTAGTCCTATATTGATGCGCCCCACTAAATAAATTCCCATAGCATACAGTTCAAAACGGTTATCAACAAAATACAAAACAGAATTCATTGTAATTTAAGCCTCACACCTTTTTACAGGTGAACTTTTTACTCATGAACCCTGCTCGATTTTTTTCATGGAAAGTCCTTAGGCCCGTTGAGTTATTCCCAATTTAAGTCACAACACTCCTAGCCCCTACACCAGTGTGATTTCCAAAACGTCCTAGCATAAATCTTGAAAGAGTTTCCCTACACCTCTTAGCAAATAGAACCCTTATTTAGGGACATTTAATATCCAAGAAGTGAACAACCCCCAATGTGTAATGTAGAATATTTTAAGAACCTACACAAAATTACTGAGCTCGACACTCCGTTTTCTCCGTATTTAGTGGCGGGGGTGCACCCATATAGCTCTTCCAGAGATCATTGGTATGCCCTAGTGTGTTTTATGGTGTAATTAATTTTGAACAATAGCGGTGGCACGGTGAGGGTTGGCCCTGTTCCCTTTTAGACATCTTCCCCACGAGCAACCCCCCTCCCCACCCCGAAAAAACGACAACAAAAAATGCACATGCGACATTATATCGAGCACCAAACACCTCTGCCATACACTAGTGGTATAGTAGACGTTGATTAATTAATTTTTAGATTTTTATAAATTCACACAACTCCGATTCAGACGATGTATTTTAACGTCCTTTTTTCATTAATGTATAGATTCAAGTGTGTCTACAACTATCGTCATAGCATGTTCCATCGTTGCCATTGCCGCCGTCATCATCTTAGGTGTGTACAGGTAAGAACAATGCGCTTGATTACATCAACAACGAACGGGTGCCCAATGCCAATAAGCCATGTTGTTAAAAAAGGGCGAACAAGAAACAACAGACCCCAAATTAAGCATGACAAAAACAGAGTAGAAGGTCCGAGAGACTAAATAACCAGTTGGGGACATTACAGAGGGGTTAATAAGGCAGGAATCAAAAAAATTGACCAGTGTTTTTGAGTTACGTTTTTAAGATGTGAGTTTTGTGTTTTTATATTAAGTATCATTACGGGCAGCCTCCAGTACAATTTTAAATTCTATTTCTGTGAATATAAGAAAGGTTAAAGTATTTTGCCGTATTTTGTAGTAGTTGAATGGAATGAAAGAAAAAACAAAATTGCCAGGTAAGTCCTCCACATGGACAAATTACAATAAGCTCTAGGCCAACTCCACCAAAGTCTCAAATTGTAGCGTACAGCACGTGTTAAAACAAACTCTTTATACGTGCAGAATGTCCTGTCGATTCTTGGCTGCATGAGAATACAAAGCCCCAATGTTAACAACACGTGTTATTTGTTTTCAACCCCCAATATTCATGAAACTGAAGTAACACTAGCTACGGAGTCCCTACCACAGGTAAATGACTGAATTCGAGTCTTCTGCAAACTTCCATTACAAAATTTCATCCCATGATTTGTCGCTTCGTTTCAAACAAATCCATATTCACTATTTTAAAACGTTTGTGAACAACATTTACAAACGGTGGCTTCTTTTTCGTTGCATGTGTGGCTTGTTTTGGCTTCACATCTAGCTGCTTCAACCTTGGTTGGCAAAAACTCGGGCTTTAACGTTTCCATAGGCATGTGTCCCACCGGTTTAGAGCTCCGGATTCAAACTCTGGTTTTTTGGAGTCCCAGACTTGACACATGTGACCTAAGCAAGATTTATTTTTTTTGACGATGCTTCGTCCTTCGGATGGGACGTAAAGCCGTTGGTCCCGTGTGTTGTGTAACGTACGTAAAAAAACAATGCACTTATCGAAAAGAGAAGGAGTTTGCCTGGTGTTCCTTGTTTGATTGATAGCATATTGCACTAAAGCACATTGTGCTTTGTAAAAAGGAGAATGTCTCATAATTAAAACGTAGAGTCCCACAAACCTTACATGAAAACACTGATGTTAAAGTTCCTTGAGCGTCACTGAGTGACGGATATGCCCGTTATACAAGAAGCTACTTTTATAGAATGGTCTATGTAAGACTCTTATGAACGAGGTACGTCAGAACTCTCTTAAACAACAAAGAAAGGCCATCGAGGGAATACACTTGAATACAACCCTCCTGTAACAAATCCTGCATTAAATTGCAATTTAAAAACTGGCATGCTGCCTGCTTTTGTTCTTCGTTTATTTTTTTTTTAAAGCTTAGGGCTTCGTTCAGTTGAATTTAAATGATCACTAATGGCCTCCAGCATTAAGTAAATTGACAACAATAAAAAGGGCAGACTGAAAGATATTTAAAACCCCCCAGAATATCATAGATTTAAGAAAATATAATGAATAGGGTAGATGGCCTTAGCTTTCGATCCAATCCAGACCTTCTTCATGAAAAGTGTAGGATTAGAGAGCAAGTTGCATCATGATGCAACTAACAATAGTCAATTAATAAGAATAGCAAGATCAAAGGTATGATGATTTTAAAAGTAGGTATGAGGGACCTGTGGAAAAAAAGGGGGGGGGGGGTTTACATCAGATAGTTACAGTGATGAATTTTTAAAAACAACTTTAAACAAGATTAATTTATACTTTATGTACAGAATATATACAACATATAAGTTCTAAGCCCAAAAGGTTTGACTGTCTTGAGTTGGTGAATCCAGTGTGATTCTCTATTCTTACGGTGTGTGTCATCACCATTGCAAGCTTCAATCACCAGAAGTTCAACATCAATAACACTATGATTGGGGCTGTTGAAGTGGATAATATGCATAATATGCTGAACAACTCGGAGAAAGAGATAGGTAGCGAAAAACAAAAATTAAAATGGAACATAAAAATGAAACAATATAATAGGAAAACACACTGGACATAACCCATAATACTCCGTTGCCTTTGAGAAGGTCTTCCTTTCAAAGGTATTCCTTTCAACTGACAATTCAAAACCTAATAGTGGAATTTATTGAAGCATGACCATATTTTGTTTTTGTCGCATTGCACTAAAAACTCCACTATTATGTCGCAGGTTGCACAGTTTGAATGGGTAGGCATTTGATTGCTTGATGTGAGGGCAGCATAAGAATGGCGGTTACCCTTGACCGTATAGATGTGATTATTACTATTGGAATCCCGTCAGAGAACCCGCTCAACTCAAGGAGTCTCGCTGAAGATGGGCACAATGCGTGTGTGATTTTAGTGCGGGGTATAAATAAAGGAGAAATGGGGTTAATGGAGGAGAAACTGTAGTTCAATTTCAGCATGCACGTTCAATACTGAAACCGTTCTCTCCAATCTTGAATGCAATACCTATAATTGTAGGTCACCCTTTCCTATCATATGAAGAAAAAAACCTACAATTTGTCCACTCTCTCTAATTAAAAGTAAACGAACGTTATTTTTTCTAACAAAAGCATTTTAAAAGTCAAGAGTTGACCCGGAATAAAACATGACTGACTTTCAGTTTAAACCATTTCTTTGTAATTTTGAAGTAGATTCTGAGTCAAACTGACTCAGAAGTGGGTCAAGCCAAACGGGACTCTGAGTCCGGTGACATGTTGACCCGGTTTTGTTTAGAGTGTCGTCGTGGCAATGCATTAAAAATGCGGTCGTGACACTTGTGTCCTTGAGTTAAGACACTTAACTACTATTGCTTCTCTCCACCCAGGGGTAAATGGGTACCTGTGAGGGAAGGGATAGTTCTTGTGATTCAGCAGAGTAGCGCATTTGTTACACGAGGCTGTATACTCACCAGGGAACTGAGATGGTTTAAGGAATGAGTTAAATGGCCCAGTGACCAGGGATCGATTTCACAAAGAGTTAGGACTAGTCCTAACTTAGGACTAGTCCTAGGAGATATACAAATTGCGTGGATAGTCCTAAGTTAGGACGAGTAACTGGTCCTAACTCGAGATAAGACTAGTCCCAACTCTTTGTGAAATCCACCCCATGGGTATTGTAAGAAGCGCTTTGGTACGCCCTTCGGGTGTGATAAGCGCTGGTTAAAAACTGAATAATATTATTATTATCCTATTATTCATGTCTATGGACATCTCTTTATACAGAAAACTGAAGAAGGACGCTGAGATCCAAAGCAGGGCGTGGCAAATAAAGTGGGAGGAGCTTCAGTTTCAAAGTGAACTTGGAAGGGTACCCACAAGTTCCACCTTCTCCATTGTAAGTGTTATTCAGATGTTAAGTTTAAAATATAGTGGCCGTTTCTGTTTTACACTATTCGGGTTCAGTGTTTGTTGTCACGAAAGTAAACTTTCAGACTGTGCGTTCAGAAATAGTGTCTGGTGATTTATCAAGATTTCTGAGGTGTATATAATTATTTGCAATTTTTTAATTTTTTTTAAATATATTTTTTATACTGTTCATTATCTACACTAAAATACAGACTGTTTGTCTTTTCTAGTGTGAATTTCTGTGTTTTTAGGTCTTAGATTTTCTTAGTTTTAATAATGCAACTTTTTATTTTATTTTATGTAAATGTCATGAAACTCAGCATTTTTGGGGTGAAATGTATGGCCTGAACCAACTACCCCCCCCCCCCAAAAACAAAAAAAAACCACACACCAACATTTGCGGTGTGATAGAGTGCCGATGAGACAACAGTTAGCTCGATTGTTGTTACGACCTTTCAACAGATTTAGCTGTAATAGACGTATCGCAAATACCACGTGATTAGTTTCGCACAATATTGTGTCGAAAGGAAATGTGGAAAGGAAAAGGAAACACTATTCGCACCACTTTGTATCACTCCTCACAGCGCCGTTCGAACAGGTGTTATTGTGATATGCATTTAATATAAAGGCTATATTATACAAATATTGAGTGGCTTCGCCTCGTGAAATGGAACAGTCCAAATTTTACCTTGCGATAATATTCCTTCCATTCCACGAATTAAAGCCACTCAATATTTGTTTCATATAACTGACATAAAAAATATATAGATCCTTGTCATTTGATGTATTTTATGAAAAATCACACAAATTACTGACAACCAAAAATCATATAGCGCCGCGTACAGGCAACAATGCACAAATCGGATCACAACCATTTGCACAGGTGCTCCTTTGTTTTAGCAGCGGCGCGGCGGCGCTGTACTGCTCATTTTGAACAAGGATGATCCTAACTGAACCCTGTCTTAAGTGAGTGAGCCATGTTTTTTTTTGGCCCAATTAGCGTTTTTGTTAATTACTCCTCTCGTGAATGGAGTAGAAAGCCTTCCTTTCATGACTTCCTTCATTATACGTTTGAGAAACATAACGGAGAATTTGAGTGGCCTAGGTTATCGGGTTTATCTTCTACGTCCATATCAAGTGACACTGGTCCAAGGTTCTGGGGACTTCCCCATAGACATGTACTGCTGGAAAAATTGAAATTGGCAGGCAACAAGCTTGTCTGTCAACAGGTAGTACAGACTTGACTGTGCCAGCTGGCAAGCTTCACCAAAGCTTCCTAAGAGTTGTTTACTATGGTGGTCAGGGGTGGGTTGGGATGGGGGGGGGGGGCTGGGGGATTTTGTTTGACTTTTTGAATGGAGTGTCTGAAGAGAAAGGTCAATTGTGTTTATCCTCTTTTTGAGTTGGGCATAAATGTGTTCAAAAAGTAATGGGCTTTGAGTAACAAGATCTTTTTACTTGCTATCCTCCTTCCAACCCCCCCCCCCACCTCAAAGGTGGTGGGGATGCTTAGAGTCCATTTATGCAACAGTGAATCCCCCCTGTTGGGTGTATAGTGTGTACACAGTGTATAGTGTGCCATGTTTTTCATGGCCCGCTTAACAGATAGTATTTTGTCTGCTTAGCGTGGAATGCAGGGTTAACTGGGAAATGCTATTCTCCATGGGCGAATAGGTCTTTTTGATCGCCGGTGCGGATGGGAGTACTAGTGAATGTCACGTGAAGTAAGTTCAACCACTCAAATGACAAGGATCTGTATGTCAGTTATATAATGAAGAATACTGAATCTGAAGTTGAAAGTAATTAATTCAGAAACGATATTTTTCAAGGGATAACAAATTACGCAATTTTAAGCTGAAGAGAAAAATAAATATATATTTATGACAACAACTGACAACAACGAAATAATGCAAGTCCTAATTATAAAGAAGGTCATAATAGTTTCCTTTAACTTTCAGCTCTTTCCGTTTATGTCTGCATTTATGCATGTATCATGTTCCAATCACAGGAAAATGTATCCGTCAGGACAGAAGAAGGGAGACAAATCTTCACAAAAACTGCTTTTTATCAGGTGGGTTAAGCCTCGATTTTGAGGTGTAAGCGTATTTTTTTTGTTTTTATCGTAGAAGTGTTATTGTTTAGGCTTCAAAGGAGTGGGCTTGACCCTTACAAAGCGGATTGACTTTTGGCAGTTTCTGGACTTCTTTTTGAAAAGAAAAGTGTTATTGAAGGGAAGGTATACGTTTAGTAGTCACTCATAACATCTAATGCACTGAAACTTACTTGGTATAAGAAGCCTAAAGCAGCTTTCGATAGTATTAAGCAGTTTGAAAATCATTTTACTTCGAAGTAGTGTGGTTAAGGACAAATAAAGCAGAGAGGCGTTACTGTCAGTAACGTTTCTCAATTGGTGTATTCCACTTACAGATTATTCTTCCAGTGTGGGTATAATCTCTCTCTGGATTTTGGGCGATATCTCTCAAAAACGCGATTGAAAGTTTGATAATAATATATAAATATCCAACAATCAAACCGTTAAAAAAATTAAAAAGTATACATTCCCTTTTAGCCTGACTCCGGTTTATGAAGATCCTGTTATGCCTGTTATGACCCAATTTAAGAGCTAAATTGGTTCAAAAGTCACAACGCACCGACATGATTAGTCGTACGTGAACGTGATTTGTTATTGTCCTACCACCAGGGTCATACTGTAGCTGTCAAGAGATTGGACAAAGATCGCATTGACCTAAAGAGGAATCTTCTGATAGAGCTAAAAAATGTAAGTGACGTCACCCATTACCCATATTTATAGTCATTTGTAAAAAATCACTTTGGTCAAATTTCTGTAATTAATTTTTAGGTCACAACTTAATCGAGAGAGAGAGGGAGAGAAAGGGGGAGCTCTCTTGCAATTAAGTTTGTTGGATTTTTTTCCCTTTTTTTTTTTTTGAGTACCGGTGCAAATGATCGTGCGGTTCATTTGTTCAGTGCAGGATCCTTGAATTGAGTGCAGCCTGTAGCCTTCTGTTCCTTTAGAATGCGACACGCTAGCGAGCAGTAATTACAACGCGTAAATTTATTTGAATGGCTACAAATATGTTAAGGGTAGCCTCAATGTCATACTTATTATTGAATTGAATTGAATCGAATATTATGGAAAAGCCATTCATGAGCGTACCATTACCTAGAGTGCGTTTTGGCGACCCCAACCCAAAACTGTTTCGGTTGTTGGTCGTTGGTTCTGCTGTTCAGACTGAACGATAACCGAGTTGTGAGCTGGGTTACCGTTTTTGTTATGACGTCAGAAACAATAATTGGTTACAGACGCACCCCTAGCTCGCCTAAAGATGGTTGATCACAGGTCAGGGATTGTTTTTAACACATGACAAGTTTTCGTGTTTCCTCCCTGGCGATCCCAATTGGTATTGTGTAGACGCTGTGTCCTGTGACATCACTTGTTCACAAAAGAGCCACAGAGCCTGGACTTCCAGCAGGCACGATTTGTACACAGCCTAATGGAAGAAAACATAAAATCCTATATTTTATGGAGATTTCACTGTCTAATTCTTATCAACTTTTAATATGATGAAATAACTATGATCTCAGAACTTGTCCAATTTTTACTTTCATAACTCTTGGATTTATGTGGAAGTTATGACATAAAATGTAAACCTTATGACCAGTGCAGTATTTTGAATACTCAAAGAATGTACAAGGTCACACTAATTGTAAAAATAGTTCACATGGTCAATAGCTCCCCAAAAGTTAAAAAATTAAGTGTGACTATAACAAATTGTTATTTGTTATTATCCCTGTCGTTTGTTACTCTCACCATAGACTTACTCTATGCTCTCACACAGTTCAAAAAATCATGGTCAACGTGAGAATTCGGAGAAATCATTTGATAAAATGACAAAAATCAAATGATCAGCATAATCTTCAACACAGTAAACACACTGTGTGGACGTGGTGTTTGAAGTCCATATAAATGTGTGGACCTCTTTTGTTTACAGGTCTACACTTCGTATGAAACGCACACATTGTCAATAATTGGTTTCGTCCTCGCTCTGTCAAAACTCCCAGATCCCTTTAGTTGATGTCCTCGATTTCAACGGTTTAAAATATGAAGCTAAGCAGATAAAGGAATAACACAGAGCATGCAGAATTTGGTAAACAGCCGAAACAAAAATGTATGATTACTTCGTGCGACTGATAATGTTAGGTTTACTGTAAGACAGTGGACACTATTGGTAATTACTCAAAATAATTATCAGCATAAAACCACACTTGGTAACAAGTAATGGGGAGAGGTTGAGAGTTGAGAGTGTATAATTGTGAGAAACGGCTCCCTCTGAAGTGACATAGTTTTCGAGAAAGAAGTAATTTTCCACGAATTTGATTTCGAGACCTCAAGTTTAGAATTTGAGGTATCGAAATCAACCATCTAAAAGCACACACCTTTCTGTGAAAGGGTGATATTTTCTTTCATAGTTATCTCGCAACTTGGACGACCAATTGAGCTCAAATTTTCACAGGTTTGTTATTTTACGTATTTGTTGAGATACACCATGTGATGAGACTTCTTTTTTGACAATAACCAATAGTGCCCACTGTCTTTAAGTGCGTAATTGTTTTTTATTTATTTAAAACCTTTTATAAAATTGAGCCAGGGCCGTGGTTGGGATATCTGCCACAAAAATATGTCCTTCTGGACTGGGAATTTTGTTTTTTATTTTCATACGAGGCAACTTTTACAGGCAACTTGGGAGCAAACAACTCTAGTGCATGCTGCAAGACCAATTTGGTAACACATGGGTAATTGTTCAAAAAATGTCTTACGATTCACAAGAAAATTATGAGAACATTCAAAGGTGAATGGATTTTCTTATTAGAGATTGCCTGGAACTGGTTGCCAGTAAGTTGCCTCGTGTGACATGGGATTAAAGGCAGTGGACACTATTGATAATTGTCAAAGACCAGTCTTCTCACTTTGTTTATCTCAACATATGCATAAAATAATAAACCTGTGAAAATTTGAGCTCAATTGGTCGTCCAAGTTGCGAGATAATATGAAAGAAAAAACAGATCCTTGATTTCGAGACCTCAAATTCTAAATCTGAGGTCTCGAAATGAAATTCGCGGAAAATTACTGCTTTCTTGAAAACTACGTCACTTCAGATGGAGCCGTTTCTCACAATGTTTTATACTATCAACTTCTCCCCATTACCCGTTACCAAGTAAGGTTTTTGCAAATAATTATTTTGAGAATTTACCAATAGTGACCACTACCTTCAAGAGAGTACCATAGAGTGTTCCTCACTAAGTTTGTGATTTCTGTTATTAGATGAGGCACGTAGGACACCCAAATCTGGCGCGGTTTATTGGATTATGTGTGGATGTCCCCAACGTGTTCATCGTCAATGAGTACTGCCCAAAGGGAAGTCTGATGGTAAGTAAAACGCTTTGTACTCTTGTGTACTGTCTGTCTCCCACTTGATGCCAGAGTTGGAGTTATTGAAGGTATACGTTTGGTTATAAATCTTACAAAATATTATATAGGATTTGAGGCATTGCATGGTGCGGTATCAATATATATTTGGTTTGCGGTAACACCATGTGTGTATCTACTTGCCAGGTAGAGTTTGTTCTTAGAGAACTGTCTTTCTTTATTCTACTACCGCGGTTGCTCGGGTGGTCGGGAGACTTGTTCTCAGTTCTGACAAGAGAGAGAGACTTGTTCTCAGTTCTGACAAGAACTGTACTGATGTTAACTATTACCCGGGCGGATGGTATAGGAAATAGGCTGGGACTGCTAGTTTAGTTTATAGGATCGTAATTAACTGTTCTTTTATAGGTCTCAACGTTTAGAATAGCTTACTCTCGTCATCGTCAGTTAAAAACAACATACTCAGTTTGTGTGTTTCTTCCTGCTATAGGAATTATTCTTCCTGCGTGAACACATTCGGTCCGGATTCCGGCGAGTACTTAAAAACACGACCCCTCTTGAATGTTTTTTTCACATGTTGTTTTTAATCGACTGGTTCCAAAAATCAAAGGAAATTTTTGTCTTTAAAAGTCCGAGACCAATAACTCAATTTCTAAGGGGGGATACCATGATCACCCCAACGACCTTGATCAATACCTCTAATGGAGTAACAAGGCGATCTGCCGGTTATTAAGGGTTAGTACGTTCAACAGTTGTAGCAACTGTCATGCCAGTATACACACGAGACGTAGGTCTACCTATTGGGGTTAGTCATAATCTGGATCAAAATGCAATGTTGGCATTAAAATATGGTCATTCTGAAAGTTATTGGGCGGAATTTGGTAAGTGAACTTGTATACAATGTCGATGAAATGATTTGGTAAACGGGTAAATTATTCAGACAGGAATAAACAAATCAAACAAGAAAAACGCACCTTAACCTCCCCCCCCCCCATTTTACTTATGCAAACTTTTCACAAAATGTTTGCTTTTTTCTTTCAGGATATTCTGCAGAACGATTCCATTAATCTGGATTGGCTTTTCAAGTATTCACTTATAAGTGACGTCATAAAGGTAAAACCGACAACTTATAGCATCTTGAAACACAATGCCGTGATTACACCCAATGATGTGTTACGTGCTTGTTGTCTTTGTTAGCCAATTATTCCCTAGCCTTGTCCAAGGCTCCTTACGCAAGTGCTTGCGTAAAGAGCCTTGGACAAGGCTAGTTATTCCCTTATATTAAGTAAAGTAATCACTCCATTGTTGACGTCTCCATTAAAACAGTTCATGGGCTTCCCCTTTAAATAAAAGTACTTATTTCACTTAGTTTATAATGACGATGAATATAGTATATAATAATATTATAATGTATTCTATAAATGATAATAATTTAATAATATACTATTATTACATTATTATTGTTGTCAACCAAGGGCCTTCATTGTCACAGTCGTAAGTCAATTTAGAAAAGTGGAAACTGCGAGCAAAATGAGCACTTACTTAATCTATGGCAGTGGGTCAAACAGTTCCTAACATAAACAAAACCCACGAAAAATGAATTAAGATTTTGTTAAGTTGTCCACTTCGGAGATCGCCTCGAACTATTTGTTGTAAGTTACTGAATGTAAACAGGGTATCGAGAGCCTGTAAAGAAAAGACTGCAACATCAGGATGTTATCATTTTCTCCCAATGCATTACCAGGGGGTACAATACCTTCACCGCAGTGCATTGTCAGTTCACGGTAGACTCAACTCCTCTAACTGCCTCATTGACAGCCGTTTCGTGCTCAAACTCACCGACTTCGGGTTGCATACGCTGAGAGAGGGCGCCACAGAAGCACATGGATGCCACGCCGTCATGACAAGTAAGTACGTGTATATGTTGGTGCTGAGGTCTCGTATGGTCTAAAAAGATGTTTTTAAGTTATACAGTAGATAACCCTTTCCAAAAAGCTTACCTTTAAGTCCTAAGTTACACTATACTAAACAAGAACTTGCACGACCATCAACAGCCCATTGGTTCTTGGATGAGACCGAGGGACCGCGCGTTTTGAGCGATGACGCTTTCTCCCTCATCCCCCAGTTAGTTTGCAAGAAATGTTTTCAAGAACCCAATTATTGTTCTTGTTTTGTACAGAATGTCTGTGGATCGCTCCAGAATTATTACGAGAGCCGAAGCTTAGTATGACGAAGGAGGGCGACATCTACAGCATTGGGATCGTCATGAAAGAAATAGTTACAAGAGAGGGCCCGTACGACGCCGAGTCTAAGTACATGGATATGGCGGGTAATTTTTTTATTTCTATCTCGGATAAAAGATTATGTTTATCTTGTAGCTACGGAATAAATTACACTTGGGGAAAAAATAATTGGTTAGTTGCAGGTGTGTTGTGATTTGAGGCATTGTGGCTGTTTGTGGTGGCCCTGAATTTGTTTTTTGTTTTTAAGATACAGAAAAAGATGAGTTGATGAACTAGCAGTTGAACCAAACTAATTGACAAAATAGGGTGACTTGGGGAGCTCACCGGGAGCACTCCACGTGTACGGCAACGTTTCTAGTGTTTCAAGGTGTTTTAACTCTCAGAAATCTGGTTCACAATTTCAAAGATGAATCGTTTCTTATGCATATGTTGAGATATACCAACTGTGAAGGCTAGTCTTCGACAATTACCAAGTGTCCACTGCCTTTAAGTTGTCATTGCTATCATTCTGCTCAACGTGTCAGTTTTCATGATAATTAATTGTTTGAATACTTACCAATGTATGACTCAAGCAGACATTAGAACAATCTGTATCATTATTGCTTGTCTTAAACTATGGTTTCATCTGTTGGAAATAATCTCTATCGACTTAAAACGCTTAAAAACGCTTGCTCAGAATACAATGTGAATCATCTGTAGAATCTGTTTTCTGTGGATTATCACCTCTCCAGGTCAAATTATTGGTGGCGCACTTTATTTAAGCATCGATTTATTATTCTGATTCTATTGCTGATTGTTTCCCCATTCAGAGATACTAGAGAAAATCAGAGCTCCCCCTGAGCACGGTCCCGTGTTTCGTCCACGAGAATCAGAAGAGAAGAGGGATCCTAATCTATCTGAGCTTATGAAAGCATGCTGGGCTGAAGAGCCGAGGAATCGTCCCACCGCTAACACGCTTAGATCATCTATGGATAATTTCAACAGGTTTGTTATTCTCGATTATATCTGTTGAAACATGGAGTTACCTTGCAAACATCAACAGTGACAACTGGGAGATCCTCGCAAGAGATCGCACCAAATGGCGGCACGCAGTGATGACCAAGGGCACAAATACTGCAGAGAAGACGCGCCGTGATGTTGCAGATGCTGGTTTGGAACGCCGACATGGACGACGTGCCGTCGCTAACACCAGGACAGGGCCACAGACACTCTCATGTCATTTCTGTGGAAGACTAGTCACTGCCAGAATTGGTCTAATCTCTCATGAGCGAGCCTGTGTCAGAACTCACTCTGTTTTGAGGAGCTATCTACCTCTTTGACCCACCAAGTTGTGACTGCGTCGTTTTTTTTTATATCTTGTTTGCTCTACATAGTCGTTATCGCTGAGCGATAGACAGCCTATTTATATATACACTCCTACTTGATATTGTTATAGTTCCCCAGTTTGAATGTGTATAATTATCCACTTCACTAAACACACACATGCCTGTGCACATTGCTTTGTATTGAAGTCACTTTGTGAACATTCATTTGTTCTATAAACTATAAGACACTGTGTGGCAGGTGTAAGTCCACATAGTGTTTCAACAGATATTCTGGACTACTTTTTTTTTTAACTGGTCCACACTTCGTACGCTATAGCGTTAAAACTCACGGTAAAATGTCTTTGGTCTGTGCAAAGAAGACTACCTCAACAGTGTAGTAATTGACTGCACTCACTATATGTGGACATGTGTAAGTCCACATAGTGTTTCAATTCCCTACATTGTGTGGACTTGTTTTGGTTATCAGGTCCACACTACTTAAAAAAACGTTAACAGACACACTCTATACACATGTTTTTGTTATGTGCATTATTCCTCGAATAGTGTGAAAAACACTGTGTGGACGTGTGTAAGTTCACACTGTTTCAAGTCCCTCCATTTCGTGGACAGCTCACGTCAAAACTTCGAGTATGATGTTTAAACCTATTTATTTTGACAGAGAGAAGAACACAGGAACCAACATTCTTGATAACTTGCTAAATCGCATGGAGCAATACGCAAATAATCTTGAGGAGCTGGTCGAGGAGAGAACTTCTGCATTCTTGGAAGAGAAGAAAAGAGCCGACATGCTGCTCTATGAACTTCTGCCAAGGTGAAAACACAATATTAAGACGCATATGATTTCTATTTTTTTTTTTTTGGGGGGGGGGGGGCAGTAGGCTGAAGATGAATTCAGAATAAATAATAACAAAATAAATCCAAAGACTAATTTGTGCATATGAATGTCTGTGTTTATTTGTTAGCTATTCCTCCTTAGCAGAGACATTATAGAACCCATCTTCAAAAGCAATGCTTAAGTTCTAGAGAGCTATTATACAAATATTTAACACTGCTTAACATTTGTCTTACGAAGCACAGTATGAATGACATGAGGAACCATAATTTTTCTGGATCTGGGCCCAATTTCTTAGAGCTGCTTAAGCACAAAAAAAAGCTCAGCACATCAAAGTTATGCTCACCAGAACGGGGTTAGACTGGTGTTCTACTCATTTCTGCTTAGCAGAAAGTTGTTAAGCAGTATTTTCTACTCAAGCAGCTCTATGAAGTTGGCCCCGCCCTAGGCTTAGCAAGTATACTCTGAAGCTCACTGAACTCATTTTTGATTTTTTGCATTTGCTTTTTTTCCACTCCCCTCAGAGTTGTGGCCAATCAGCTTAAGCTTGGCAAGAGTGTCGATCCTGAAACGTATGACAATGTGACAATCTTCTTCAGCGACATCCAAGGATTTACTGCCCTCTCTGCCCAGAGTACGCCAATGCAGGTTGGAATTATGAGAGTAAAGTCTTTTACCGTATAAACAACATCATCCACTCACAAAAATAATTACTCTTATAAATCCTCCCGGTGAAAGTGGTGAACTTGAATTTTACATTAGTTGAACCAATTTCTGAGTAATTTTGACTCAGATTGCAGGTGGAACTAACCCATAAAATGAGTCAGGCCCCGCGATGGATCCTGATCCGGGTCAATTTTGACCCGGAAGTTTAAAGAGTGAGCAAAAAGTTGTTGCAGCTTCCCAAAGATAAGATGGCGGTCTCACCTTTGTCCCCTCCCCCTTTTTTAAAGAGCAATTAACTCTTTTCAATTAAATGTTTACTCTGATTCACAATAACAAAAACAAAGTGTGTGTCTTTTAATCGAGTACCATTATAACGTGGTTGATGTGGTTGTAATTTGTTGCAGATTGTTGTGTTTCTCAATGATTTATACACCTGTTTTGACGGAATAATTGGAGGTTTTGACGTCTACAAGGTAATGCTGACTCCTTTATTTTTGTAAACCATTATTGCTGAGCTTGGTAGAGTACCTAAGAAATTGGTTGTTGTTTTAGTATAGCAAGATAACTGGCAACACAATATTTTCTATTTAAATAGCTGCGGTACCCCTTGCTGAAATAAAGGATTCAAACTGCACCCAAAAGCTACCGGGCAACCTCAGTGAAGTAGTTGGTTAGACATCTGCTCTAGATTTGCACAGACTGTGGGTTCGAATCCCACCAGAGTAATCCATGCCTGTGATTGTTTTTCACTTTACACGAGAAAGTACTGAGTAGGGTATAACATGCTAACACACATCGTGCAAGGGTAAAAACAACATCAGCATTTTCTGGGTTTGAATTGGTATCGTTTCGTACATGATTTTGATCTGCAGGTTGAAACTATCGGAGACGCCTACATGGTTGTTTCCGGGGTACCAGTCAGAAACGGCGAGACGCATGCGCGAGAAATAGGCAACATGGCGCTGGCCTTGCTGGAAGCAGTGTGCTCCTTTAAGATCAGACACAAGAACGAGATGAAGCTTCAACTACGGGTCGGAATACACACTGGTAAGATTTAAAAACTTTTTAAAAACTTTTTAAAACTTTCTAATTAACAGTTATTTTTTTCACAGGACTCGGGAAAGTACTGAGTGTACAGGGCTAACACACATCGATGTAAAATTAATAGGTTATTCCTGTTATTTTGGTATCTTCCCTCTTCTGTTTGTAGTCTTGAGGGACTTCCATGTTCTCCAGTCCTACCTATGTCCAGGGGGTAACTGTGCTTAAGTTAGGAGGGGCAGCTTCACTTAATTGTGACTGCCAATGCACCTCTTCTCCCACAGTGCAAGTCATGTCACAGTGGAAGTCTGCAACTCGTCTGGCCATGCAACTTATATGTGCAATAACCAGAATATCTGTTCATGTTTTGGAACTCTTCAACCCCTTTAACGTGAGAGCAATATTTAGCAAAGGTCCCATGCTAAATTGTAGCATGGTTGTAAAATTTTACAAAATGTACCTCATGTGGAGGACAACAATTTTGTCCTACTGTCCAAATTCTCTTGTAAAAATCTTGTCAAACATTGCTACATTTAACAACAATGGTCACATTATAGCAAGGGACCCTAGTTAAATTGCTGTCGTGTGAAAAGCACTTTAATAATAAATTGCATTTCGTGGAGCCTTTACTCTGATGACTGAGCCGCTGTCCTTTTCGATTATACATTTCAATTAGTTAATACTCTTCATAAATCTATCTTTGTTTATGAATGCGTGAAAGGTCCGTGCGTTGCTGGAGTGGTTGGTCTTAAGATGCCCAGATACTGTCTGTTTGGTGATACAGTCAACACCGCGTCAAGAATGGAATCCAATGGAGAAGGTATTAATTTGTCGAGGTTTCTATCTTCTATAAAACTGTTTGGTTGACTTTACTGACGTTGTATACAATAGGTTTCCCCGGTTGATTTCGGCTAAAATGTTTTCACATTTGAGCGGTTTTTGCCTCTTCTGTGATGAAATCGTCATTCATTTAGCTTTAACACAAATCTTCCACTTACACTGCGAATTCTAATATTTATGTGGATTGTTAAATTGAAGAGTCAGAAACCCGTAGCCCAGTCTTTACCATGGGGATGGCAGAATACTTAAAGGGAAGGTACAGTATTGGTAATTGTCAAAGACCATTGTTCTCACTTGATGTATCCCATCATATGATAAAATAACAAGCCTGTGAAAATTTGGGCTCAATTGGTCATCGAAGCAAGAAAATGATGAAAGAAAAAACACCCTTGATGGACGAATTTGTGTGCTTTCAGATAGAAATAAAAGACTTCCAGCTAGAAGTTTTTTATTATTTTAGTGAGAAACTACCTCTATCTCAAAACTACGTGACTTCAGAGGGAGTCATTATCCACAATGTTTTATAACAGCTCACCAATGCTCGTCACCAAGTCAGTTTTTAAGTTAATATTATTTTTTTAGTAATTACCAAACGTGTAACTTCCCTTTAAATATGAACTTACCATTTGAAGGGATCGAGCTGTATCCAGAGTTAAAAAAACAGAAACAATGAATGGTAGCAGGTTTTGTTCGAATAAAGTTTGATACTTTTTTGACATTCAATTTTGCTCCTATCCATGAAAATATTCCAAATGTATTGCTTTCATTATGTCGAGAACCTTACCTGTAACAATTATATTCTTATTGTCATTAATGCTGCCTTTTCAAGCTCTTAAAATTCACATCAGTTCAGAGACAAAGAAGGTTCTTGAAAGCTTTCACTGTTTCGATGTCCAACTGAGAGGTTCAGTTGAAATGAAGGTGAGTAACATCTTGCTCGATAAGTCGTCTCTATGTTGATGAATCAATAACAGTGTGATGTTACTGCGATGAAAACAAAAATGGTGGAGATGTTGTTGTCGACATGTTGTGTTCTCACTCCCTTTTGCGGTGTTTGATGTTTGGTCAGTCGATTTCGACGTTGTTTCTGTAATTGGTGGGTTGCATGCCTTCTTTCTCGAGCTGGTTTGTACATACACAATATTCAAATTTATTTTTATACAAAATTTGCTGCCAGGCCCTCTTTTAGTATTTTCTATATATTTATATTTTTTTTATAAAGTTTTTGTCTTTGTACCCGTTTGTGCCTTTGTTATTTTTATTGTCTGGATCGTCTTTAGAGAGTGATTATTTTCGCTTTTTGGTTATCCGCAGGCTTGTTCTCTACTATGTAGTCATATTTGTATTGCCTATTTTTTGTATGTACTGTTTGCCTGGAAATAAATAAATAAATAAATAAATACCATTTGACATGTTTGTTAATTTTGTCCGTTAGTCTGCTCTACCATGTACTACCTTTGTGTCCCTTTGTGTCTTTCATTTACGATCTGACAGGGCCAGACTTCTTACCATATTAGTCCATCAATTTTATCAAAAATAGGCCTGAAATTGAAATATTTGCAAGGGGTAAGTCCATCGTTTTTATCAAAAATAGGTCTAAGCTGAAAAAAATAGCAAGAGGTTAGTCCATCATTTTTATCAAAAATGGACCTAAAATTATCAAAAATAGGCCCAAAATTGAAAAAATTGCAGTGGGTAGTCCATCGTTTTTTACAAAAAATAGGCCTAAATTTGAAACATTGCAAGGGGTAAGTCCATCGTTTTTTTATAAAAAAACCTTAACTGAAAAAGTGGCAACTTTATCAAAAATTGACCTAAAATTGAAAAAATGGCAAGGGGTTAGTCCATCATTTTTACCAAAAAATGGGCCTGAAATTGAAAATATTGCAAGGTGTTAGTCCAGAATTAGTCCATCTTTTGTTATAAAAAATGGGCCTAAAGTTGAAAAAAATTGCAACGGGTAGGTCCAGCATTTTTATCAAAAATAGGCCTAAAATTTAAAAAATTGCAAGGGGTTAGTCCATCATTTTTATCAAAAAATAGGCTTGAAATTGAAAATATTGTAAGGGGTTAATCAAGAATTTTTATCAAAAGTGGGCCTAATATTGCAAAAATTGCAAGGGGTAAGTACAACGTTTTTATCAAAAATAGGCCTAAAACTGAAAAAAATTGCAAGGGGTTGGTCAATCATTTTTATCAAAAATGGGCTTAAAATTGAAAAAATGGCAAGAGGTTAGTCCATCACTTTAATAAAACTGGGCCTAAAATTGAAAAAATGGAGAGGGGTTGGTCCATCATTTTTATCAAAAATGGGCCTAAAGTTGAAAAAATGGCAAGAGGTTAGTCCATCACTTTATTAAAACTGGGCCTAAAATTGAAAAAATGGAAAGGGGTTAGTCCATCATTTTTATCAAAAATGTGCCTAAAGTTGAACAAATTGCAACGGGTAGGTCAAGCATTTTTATAAAAATAGGCCTAAAATTGAAAATATTGCAAGGGTTAAGTCCATCATTTTTATCAAAAATGAACCTAAAATTGAAAAAAAGGCAAGGGGTTAGTCCATCATTTTTATCAAAAAAAGGCTTGAAATTGAAAATATTGTAAGGGGTTAATCAAGTTTTTTTTTTTCAAAAGTGGGCCTAATATTGCAAAAATTGCAAGGGGTAAGTACAACGTTTTTATTAAAAATGGGCTTAAAATTGAAAAAATGGCAAGAGGTTAGTCCATCACTTTATTAAAACTGGGCCTAAAATTGAAAAAATGGAGAGGGGTTAGTCAATCATTTTTATCAAAAATGGGCTTAAAATTGAAAAAATGGCAAGAGGTTAGTCCATCACTTTATTAAAACTGGGCCTAAAATTGAAAAAATGGAAAGGGGTTAATCCATCATTTTTATGAAAAATGGGCTTAAAATTGAAAAAAAAAGGGTTTAGTCCATCATTTTTATCAAAAATGAACCTACAATTGAAAAATTGCAAGGGTTTATCATTCCATCATTTTTATCAAAAATGAACCTAAAATTGAAAAAATGAAAAGGGGTTATTCCATCATTTTTATCAAAAAATAGCCTTGAAATTGAAAATATTGTAGGGGTTAATCAAGAATTAAAAAAAAAAAATAGGCCTAAAATTGCAAAAATTGCAAGGGGTAAGTCCGACGTTTTTATAAAAAATTTGCTTAAAATTGAAAAAAATTGCAAGGGGTTAGTCCATCATTTTTCTCAAAACTGGACCTAAAATTGAAAAAATTGCAAGGGGTAAGTCCAACGTTTTTATCAAAAATAGGCCTAAAACTGAAAATATTTGCAAGGGGTTGGTCTATTATTTTTATCAAAAATGGGCTTAAAATTGAAAAAATGGCAAGAGGGTAAGCCCAGCATTATTATCAAAAATAGGCCTAAAATTGAAAAAAATGGCAAGGGGTTAGTCCATCATTTTTATCCAAAGTATGCCTAAAATTTAAAACATCGCAAGGGGTTAAGTCCAGAAGTTTTATCAAAAGTGGGCCTAAAATTGAAAACATTGCAAGTCAAGCATTTATCTAAAAAATAGACCTAAATAAAAAAATAAAAAAGCAAGGGTTAAGTCCATCGATATTATCAAAAACGGGTCTAAAATATGCAAGGGTTAGTCAAGCATTTTCATCAAAAAAGTGGGCCTTAAATTGAAAACATTTCAAGGGGTTAGTCCATTGTTTTTATCAAAATTTTGCCCAAAATTAAAAAAAAATTGCCGTGGTTAGGTCCAGCATTTTAATCAAAAGTAGGCCTAAATTTTGAAAAAAATGCAATGATTTTTAGCAAAAATCCAGCATTTTTATAAAAAAGGTGCCTGAAATTGAAAAGAAATTGACATGGAGAAGGTCCAGCGTTTTTATAAAAAACTTGCCTAAAATTTAATAATGGCAATGGGTTAGAGTTAGTCCAGCATATTTATCAAAAACTAGCTTAAAAAAAAAAAAAAAAAAAAAAAAGGGCAAGTGTGGTAAGTCCAGCACTTTTCTAAAATAAAAGATCCTCCTTAAATTGAAGAAAAAAAATGGCAAGGGGGGGGGGAACAGGTCAACCATTTTTATCAAAATTAGGTCTTAAATTTAAAATAATGGCAAGGGTTGAGTCAAGCATTTTAATCCATATCAGGCCTTAAAAATGAAAAAAAAAGTTAAAATAAAATAAATAACAAGGTGTAAAATAGCACTAAAATTGAAAGAGATTACAAGGGATAAGCCCAGGTATGTCTAGCAGTTTAATCCAAAATAGGTTTAAAAATTTATTCAAAAAAAGGCAAGGGGTAAGTTCAGCAATTTGATAACGTTTTAGCAATTATTGAAACATTCGCAAGGGGCAAGTTCATGATTTGTATCAAATAGTGAAGCCTCGTGTTTAATTTAAGAGCCCTAAATTCGCAACATAGATTTTTGCAATAAATGAATAAAGCGTTGAGCAATTCCAACTACAGTGGTGGGTCTACTATGTCGTCGGTCGCCTGTGACGATTTCCAAACTCTTCAAACCACTCCGGAGTCCGGGGCACTGATGAACTAGCGATTTCAAGTACTCTCACTAGCATCACACTTCACACTTAGATACGGGCCATCTGAAACTGTATAAATTAAACTACAGAATTTAGGCCACAGAAACCTCATGATTGCACTATTAATTTAAAATCTTTTACGCTCGATCAACTTCACAAGGAGATAACCAACCTTCCTCGTTGATCAAAGCCATGAATCAAACAATTCTACAAAGTATAAATTGTAAAATGGCTTGCTTAATTTCTTCAAGTTTTTAAGATGTTTAAGGGAAAGGTACACTACTGAAGAAGCATAGATTTGTAGAAAGAGGTAATTTCTCACTAAAATAATAACAAGCAGAAGTCTTTTATTCCTATCTGAAAGTAACAAACTCGTCCAACTAGGGTGTTTTTTTCTCTCATCTTTTTCTCGCAACTTCGACGACCAATTTAGCTCAAACTTCCACAGGCTTGTAATTGTATGCTTATGTTGCGATACACCATGGATACACCAAGTGAGAAGACTGGTCTTTGACAATCACCAAACGTTAACTTTCCCTTTAACTGATTTTCATTATGAGAGACTTCTTGGAATAACGAATTTATTTGAAACAATTACTTACGATTGAAGATCTGTCGTCCAACCTGTCTCTCTTTATAAGCTTCTAAAACCCTTACAGCAGCTAATAAAAAATGTCTGAGCTTGTCAAGCTGGTGCAAAACGGAATGTGATCACATCACACCCAATCTTATTGCTCTCACCCCCTATTTTCATCTCTTTTTCATGCACTCCGTTCCCTCACAAAACACACCTGGCCAAAGCTTGTTCTTATTCAAACTTACCTTTAGAATATGCAAATAAATGGACCCTAGGATAGTCTGAGCCCTTACAAACCTTCGCGAGGTACAAATGGACTTAGTTACAAAAGACATTGACTGTTAAATGATCATGCGGGGTTCTGGACAGGCTGGGTTTACAATAGATAACAAGGACACTATGTGAATCACAGGCAAAAAAGATAAAATAATTCTTACCAAATTTAAATGCTTGTTTTCTGTGACAAAGAGATATCGACAAACACACCACTGTTTTCAGGAGTTCGTATCTGAAGACACTGTTAGATAAATCCGATCAAAGTTCACCCTCCAAATCATGTGTGCTGGATCTTATACCAACGTCTTTGTTGACAAAATGCCTATAATTTGCGACTTTTGGCCATTTTCCCCTCGATTTTGACAAACAAAGGGTTCAAAGGGAACTTAATTTGATATGTTTAGAGGCCTTAATAAAGTTTCATGTATTTTATCTCCTATTTTGTCTCCATAAAATAGGGTTGGTATCCTTGTCTATATAATAACATACTTTGTTTGAGGACAAACATAAATTAAACCTTTTCTGCCGTAATGTGTTATTTATTTTATCTGTAATTATTTACTCATTTGTTTTTGCAGGGAAAAGGTATCCAGACGACCTACTGGCTGTTAGGGAGTGACGATAGACGGTGCCAAAAAAGCATCACCAAAGACCAAGATATCATGCTCAAATCATGAAACGCCTTCTAAAAGTTAGAGTCTGTATCCGTACAAACAACGATTGATGTACAGCAGTCGACGAGATGCGCCAATAATCACAACTAGTGCTGGACATTATTGAGACATCCATGCAAAGCAACAATTTATCTGTCAGTTTGGAGTATAGTGGTCGCTTGCACCGCCACCTCTCGGACCCCGGTTCAAATACCAAGCGGCACTACGCGGATTGGGTTTTCAGTCCCCAACCTAACTTAATGGGTTTCCAGAGAATACTTCATTGTGGCTATCATCCCACATCTGAAACTGGAAATTCTTTATTTTCTTCTCTCCATTGGGTTCTTGGCTAGTAAAGTGATTAAGTTCTCTGATCCGAGAGTCCTTTGGGAATGACCGTGGCTTCACAACCAGAATAAATTTCATGAAATGAAATGATTTTGTTTGTCATTGTCACACCGAGGTCTTCGCACCCTCTAAAATATGTCACACATTAAGTCTTACCTAATGCCATTGAAGAGATATCTTCGGCTTTGGTCGTGGAGTTCAAAACTGCATAATCTTTTTGTAGGCCTACTTCGAATGATTGGCAAAGCATTTGGTTCTAAAAGTTCAACAGTTACCGTCGAATTATCTCTGAAAGCACCTCTCGCACAGTATTGCATTCACTCTGCGTTCATCCCTTTGTTGTATACTAAAGAAAGACATATCTTCAAAACTGTTTAATACACTGCGTGAACGTTTGTAAGTTTACCTATTGTTTCAAGTTTTATGGGTGGACTTGTTTTTGTCTGAGGTCCACGCATTCCCATTTTTTCCCTGTGGATTTGTTGTTTCCTTTGTTTGCACTTTGGCTTCGTTCCAAGTGCCCTCAATTATTTAGTGATGGTGCAACAATGTGAATTATAACACACCTCTTGCTTGTTCTGTATTCTGGTTGGCTGAAACACTGCATAAACTAATTATTAGTGATCGCGCGCGCATGTTTTGCGGGAACAAGTATCCAAGCGGGCACCAGTCTTTGAAAATAGACCTTATCGCAAATACCAATGCGCAAGCGCAGACTGTTGAATGAGGTGCATTGTGGGATAGATATGGATCAAATTTGGATACCAGCTGGACCACAATGCACCTAATTCAAAGCTTTACGCGCGCGCCCCGGTATTTTCGAAAAAATAGTGCCCGGTTACAGCGCCCTCTCTTGACTTGAACCATGAACAACAACTACAAAACTTCTTTTCTTTTCCAGATTTCTGTTCTTATTTGACATTTAAGACCGAGCGAATTTTATAAAACACATATTGACTGGCATAATAAGGTAACTAGTGTACGTCTATTCCCCTCGGGCCTGTGAGTGACCAGAAGAGCGACCCATTTCCCTCGGCCTTCGGCCTCGGGAAATGGGTCGCTCTTCTGGTCACCCAAAGTCCCTCGGGGGAATAGACGTACACTGGTTACCTCATTGCCATTAAAATATGTGTATAATATCACCTGGAAACTTATGTAAAACTCTTTTGGAAATTGTATTTCGTTATTTTGAGCCGTACACATTATTATTCATGTTCGACTATAACTAACCTGATTCATATAAATTATTTACTGTTTGTTGTTTTCAATCATCACATTAATGTGTGTATGTTTGTGACGTATGTGTTCACTATGAAATGACTTAATTTGCATAATTTGTGACATTTTCTTGGTCAGGTTGATCCGGAAAATGATAGAAAGTAACGGGTTTTTAACTCTGGGGTCCGTCAGTTTGACCCTGATGGGGGTCATCTTGGCACAGATTTTGGGTCGAACCTACCTTGATGGATCAGGTTCCACGGGACACGAAATCCCGGTCAATTTCGGGATCTCCGGGGCAGAATATCCTGCCTCACCGGGATCTTGTTTACTTCTATTTTGCCAATTTGTTTTGCCACCTCTCACATTTGCACACATGACATGATAAAACAATTGATACCGTGCCTGGAGTTTAAGATTCATCGTTGAATTTTCCTTTAAATAATATCTATTTAATGTGTATGACTTTGTGGTTGGATTATAATACACAATAAAATATGACATATATATTATTCTATAACAACTTCAGGCTCATGAGAACACCTTTTTTTGTGTGTGCGACGGATATTCGGAGACAGTAAAATGGGGTTACCCTCAAATTGCCAATTATCTGTTAGTTCTTTTTTGAGATAATTATCTCTGGGAACACGAGGGCGCTATCTTATTCGGTTAGACTAGACCATAGAGGCGAAGACATTCTTAAGAAACCTATAAGACAAACAGCGCCCTCAAAACCTGATTACAGTAGGTAATGCACCACACTAAAATAAGCGCCCACAGCAACCAAAGCTAAATATTACAAATACTCAATAGATACTCCCAGCCTCCTGAAGACAAACCAAATATATTTTTCTGACAAATTGTTCTTCTTAAAGGTAGGTTAGCCGTTTAGCTTGTGAGGTATGCTCTTTAAAGCAAAAACACCATATAGCGACTAAACTAGCCAGAAAAAAAATATACTCTTATAACTTGAAACTTTTGAAAGGTAAAATATGGAACCATTTTACAACAATCCATAAAAGACACGACCTTCCAAAAATTATGTGATTTACAAAAAAAAAAAGATTTTTTACATTTATTTAATAAGGCTCTGCGCACGAGTTTTTTTTTATTTTAGTGTTGTGCATCCAAAGAGAGGAGAAGACATCAGAGAAACTCAAACCAAACAGCGCCCTCTTTTTTGTGTTTATCACAGCTCCAAAGCTACAAAGAAATGCTCAAGGGTTTGACCGTTTGACAAAAAAAAAGTGGTTTCGTCAACCGGTGCTAAAGGGTAAACTGTCCCCGAGTAGAGATTCTGTCCCCATATCATCGGCTGGAGGAGGAGGATTTAAAACAGTTCGCTGTAGGGGGTAGGGTGGGTGGGGGGGGGGGGGGGGGGGGCGCTCCGGTGAAAATAATCTCATGCCACACCGGTCCGGAGGTGAGATACACCCATGAAGCTGAACACCGTTTCAAGAGGGCTCAAACATGATGGAAGGTTCATCAGAGGGGAAAGCCCATTATAGAAATGAAAAGGTAATTTACCGGCTTTTACGCGATATAGCTGCCGGGTGAGGATCTTGTGAAAATTCTATTGTGCGTGTTTGATGACCACTATGCTGAAATAATAAGGTTCTAGTCTTCCACAAGGACTTTGCTGTAGGGTCGAAATATCAGGTCATTCACTTTTTTTTTTTTTTTTTTTTTTTTCTTCTTTTTTTTTCATTTATACCATACGTCATCTTGGTTGGTAAGCAGTTTACACAGCTAGCTTTTTTTTTTCTCAGTTATGAAAACTTCTATATCAGTTATAACATTTTCATATCTTGGCTTTCCCTAGAAGACAATCAGAGCATACTGATCGAAACGTCGGGTTCTTTTCAGCCCCACATCTTGTAACGTACACGGTGTTACCGCAAGCCTTTCTATATAGAGTACAGAGAAACCCTAATTTGCAAAAAATGGTGTCTGATAAAGATAAATTCAGTTGACAGTAGGTATATTAAAGCCATTGGACCCTTTCGGTTCAGAAAAAAAAAAGTTCACAGATTTACAAATAACTTACAAGGTTTACAGAAGGCAATGTTGAAAGACTTCTCTTGAAATATTATTCCATGAAATGCTTTACTTTTTGAGAAAACAGCAAAACAATATAAATTCTCGTTAACGAGAATTACGGATTTATTTGAAACACATGTCATGACACGGCGAAACGCGCGGAAACAAGGGTGGGTTTTTCCGTTGTTTTCTCCCGACTCCGATGACCGATTGAGCCTAAATTTTCACAGGTTTGTTATTTGATATAGAAGTTGTGGTACACAAAGTGTGGGCCTTGGACAACACTGTTTACCGAAAGGGTCCAATGGCTTTAAGAGACCCATGTTGCCTTTACTTTATACAGTTATATATGTAGGCCAATTGATGACAATATGAATTCGTACTGCAAGACGCAATGTCTATAGAAGATTAAGAATTGTTCCCATCTTTAACACAAACAGAATGTTCTCTTAAGTAACAAGTCTCTAGGCTATATTCTCCCACTTGAACTACATCCATGTTAAGCAACGTGAACCATGTACGATTAAACACTATCACGCAAATAAGAGCAAACTGAGCAGTAACTTTAAGGGCTAAACTATCATACATGACCATCCCCCTTCCTCCAAATTGAAACAATAAAAGAACCCGCTAACTCTCTCCAAAATACACAGAAATTAAACAAGCGAAGCATTAACCAGCAGGACAAGAAGAAAATGTCATACTTTCAATTCTTGCTCCCCGCTCTCACACACACACAACAAGCCTGCGAGTCTAATGGCATGAATTAGACAGTTTGTCATTAAGGGTATTTTCAGAAATTGTACTGATCGATTGCTATGTTGATTCAGCTTAAGCCAAGAGATTATAGATAATTGAATAGCAATAATGTAACTTGGTCCGCATTGCTGCTCAGGCATGGTTATGTTGAGGAGAGAGGGACGGGCTATTTCTCTTTTCCCTGTTCTCCCCTCCAGTTCTCCAGTCCTCGTCTCAAGCTGAAATGTTTCAAGACGGCTGTGACCCGTGGCTGAACAAGAGGAGAGCGTGCGCCGAGGCGTTTAACAAGTTCCAGTGTAACTCGTGTAAGAGAGGTGTGATGGCACACGCTTAGCCCGTGTTTTTTTTTTCAAAGCGGACGGGCGTCAGAAAACGTGATCATTTTGAAGGCAACTTGCTCACTCGATTTCCCGCCCAAAACGCCAGCGGTGGTAGGAGACAGTGCTCGTGGGTGTGTAGACACGCTAAAAACACTGTCAGGGAATACAGCACATTCGGGGTCTGTTTTGGAGGGTAATAATTCCACCAAGATGGTTTTTAATGGGAGGCAATGCAAGGGGGTGTCCCCGAGCAAGTCGGCGGTCTGAGTATGTCCCCCGATGATACATTAGTGTTAATGGATCTTCAGGTAGGCGGGGATGATATGGCGGGGGTACTTGGTGGTGGGTGAGTCTCTACCACAAGGAGGAAGTGGATTACACAGAAAGCCCAAAAATGTATGCTCGATTTACTGATGACATGAACAGGTTGTGTTACAGGGCAGTTAACAGTTGTATGGATTCTGACTAGCACCCCGAACAAAGGTATTGACAAAATAGTGAGACCGCCAGAAACCAGATAGCTCAGTTAGCACTGGCAAGTTAAACCGGACGTTGTTGGTTCAAATCCCGCTCAATTAAAGTTGTACTTGTTCCAACCCCAAATCACAGATGGGTTAGTTAAAAAATCAGACAAAAAAAACACCACATCACAGCTTTTTATAAACATGAGACAATGGTAACATCCAGATATATTAAAATCGCTGTGTGGTTTCCTTTCAAAAAGTGGGCAAACAATACAGCGTAAATCATTATACATGTACAATGTATACATAGCTTAGGTAAGAACATACACAATGATAATTCTTCAGACGAAAAGGCAGTGGACACTATTGGTAATTACTCGAAATAATTATCATCATAAAACCTTTCTTTATAACGAGTAATGGGGAGACTGACGTTGAGAGTATAAAACATTGTGAGAAACGGCTCCCTCTGAAGTGATGTAGTTTTCGAGAAAGAAGTAATTTTCCACGAATTTGATTTCGATACCTCAAGTCAAAAATTTGAGGTCTCGAAATCAAGCATCGGAAAGCACACAACTTCGTGTGACAAGGGTGTTTTTTCTTTCATTATTATCTCACAACTTCGACGACTGATTGAGCTCAAATTTTCACAAGTTTGTTATTTTATGCATATATTATACAATATCCACCAGCAATGTTTTGACAGTTGCATGTCAACAACCTACTAATGTACAATTCATCATGAAAGTTAATTCTTATTTTAAAACAGAATAATGTGTTGCTGGCGAAACAGCACTTCGAAATAATTATTAACTTTTCCTTCTTCAACGCAACTTCAGAAAATCCAAGGGTCAAATCTGCAACAATCTAAAATGGTATTCTTCTTTAAATTTTAAATTGCCAGAGAAACGTAACAAAAAGCAGTGGACACTATTGGTAGTTACTCAGAATTATTATTAGCATAAAATCTTACTTGGTAACGAGTAATGGGGAGCTGTTGATAGTATCACACATTGTGAGAAACGGCTCCCTCACGAATTTGATTTCGAGACCTCAGAATTAGATTTTGAATTCAAGCATCTGAAAGCACACAACTTCGTGTGACAAGGGTGTTTTTTTCGTTCATTATTATCGCGCAACTGTGACGACCAATTGAGCTCAAATTTTCACAGATTTGTTATTTTATGCTGATGTTGAGATACACCAAGTGAGAACACTGGTCTTTGACAATTACCAATAGCGTCCAGTGTCTTTTTAAACGACAACGTACTGCCAACCGCACCCCCTCACATATCCAAATGATAAGATTGGTTTTTATCGAGTTGTATAAAAAAAAGCTGTTACCGTGAGGCCATAATGATATATTTTGACAATCATCAGATCATGAAAACCTCAACGTGAATGTACAAAAAACATGGTTCCTTTTTTGTGCCAGGAGTATTAGCATTAATTGCTGGATTCGCTGCTATTTTGATACAGGGAACACGACCAAGATGGCGGCAACATGATAAAGACTTAATTTAGTTTTTACCCTTACAACGACTTGTGTAAAAGTCTGTATATTTAGTACTTTCCCGAGTTCTGTGAACAAAATCCACAGGAAAAACACTCGGGTGGGATTCAAACCCACAACCTTTGCATTGCTACAGCAGATGTCACGTTAAGCCCACACTAAGCCCGATCGGTAGAGGCAGTTCGAATCCTAAGCAGCGGGTACCGCAACGATTTAACAGGTGTTAATTTCTGCATTGAGGATAAAGAATATAAATTGTTGTTTACCCTCACTCCGATACGTAAGCACGATTTACTCAATACTTTCACGAGTTCTGCAACGTCTCTGGACGTTTTCAAAACATTGCTAAAAGACCACCTATTCAATATTTCTTATGATTGACTTTCTGTTTGTTATTAATTTACAATTCATTTTGCCAGCACGTTTATGTAATGCATTAGTATTTTTTTCAATGTACTCTTATTTCTTTCTAAGCTATACGTAACTTGTATTATTTTTTGTTTACTCACTCTGTTTGGTTTTTATGCCCATCGGAATAAGTTTAGTCTTAGGTAGTTGATGCTTTATAAGTTAATTATTATTATTGTTATATAGGATTTGAGGCATTGCATGGTGAGGTATCAATGTATATTATTGTTATTATTAAAATATAATAGTTTATACCTGTTCCCCCCACTACTCACCCATCAGACCGCCATTCATTACCATAAATTATATAACCATCACAGATTTGTTTACAATAAAATCCGTCTGAATTGTTACCTTCAAGAAAACACAAAAACAAATCAAAACATAATGTGATTAGATTAATATCAACGGCCCCACCACCCCCTGTCTACATTTCTTTAATTAAGCAGAAATAATAATCCCATCATATACCGTTGGATAGGAACGGATCGAACATTAGCTGAGTATCAACCACACTGGGCGACGTATATACACGGGATCCTTTTAAGTGCTTAATTCACGGGAAACAGCTAGATAAATACTGGAAAATCGTATTGCCTATAGGTGGAAAGAAAACTATTACATATAATTTGTTATTGAATAAAAACACTTTCTATCAATCCCCCTCTTCCCTTGTCATAATTACACGGTGGCTGACGTACCATATCGTAATCACATCACTAAAATGTCACACTGAGATCCTTAAACGTTGTAATTAATAAGCCTCGGCAAGTAGGGGCCGCCAAACCGCTCAATAACTACAACAACCGACAGATCAAAAGCCAAAATTAAAACAGCAAAATAAATCTGCGCACTTAAGTACAGGAGAAAAAAACAACCGTTTCTCAGGTTCTCAATTATATTTAATAGAAACTTATTGATACTGAAAGACCAAATAACGTAAATCTCAACACGCCACTAAAGTGGCAATTTATTATGGTTAGTTTTCCCCCCACTTATCTCTCCATCGTCTTCAATTCTCTCTTTCCCAACATCGTCGACGACGAAGCAAATGTCATCAAACTTCAAGTGCGGTTAAATTCCCTCCGCAGATCAATAATGAAATATACGCCACTTGAGTACAACTCTCCATTAGTCTGGTCGTAATAGAGAAACCAAAGAGCCTGGCTAAGAGAGACAATATTGGAACAGGTGGATCTAGCGTGTGGACACAATCTTTCCCCCAAACCTTCGTGTCTTGACGTTTCGATTCTGGAAATCTCCCAGGTCCGAGAGGAGGAGAGCCTGGGCTTGTTAAGACTACTCAAAAGACACAAGATCGCTACTCAAGGCGCGGATTGGAAATTATTAAAGATTCGCATCATCATCTTCGTCATCATGGGGGAGAGAGGAGGGAAAGAGTAGTGCATCCGGGAACGATCCTGATGTACCCGATGTCATCTGTGCACACATTTACCGTATTAAACGCGCTGCATTGTTTGCCCCGGTTCCCCCCTCAGAGAGAGAGAGAGAGAGAGAGAGAGAGAGAGAGAGAGAGAGGGAGAGCGCGGTGGTTGGTTGTACGCGGCAAATTGTGACAGTTCCAGTTCAAACAATTGCGACGATCCCAATGAGATTCGCTTAATTGTAGGATCAGTTTCCATTTAAAGCGATCCTGTCTATACATGACATGATGGCGCGCTTTTGGAAAACAAATAACAGTAAAAGGATAGAATTAAAACCGAAATTTGTTTTACATCCGATGTTCATTGTATTGGTGTTCATCAGAGTGACACTGCCCCCCCCCCCAAAAAAAAGGTCCTAAATTTGTTTTTCTTGCACACTATTTCATATGTGCGAATCGCCCTTTTAACATTAATCTGTTTGTGTTTTCTTGACAAATTCATAGACAGTATAGATAATTCGGTATCCTTAATATATTCTCACTAATTAGAACTACACACTGTTCTTTGTCAAGTTGTGGCAAGGTGACACAAGTGTTTCTTATTGTTTCTAAAAGTTAAGTGTGAACAATAAATATAACTGGAGAGGTGGGAGCATTATTAAATAACACCAAGGCTTTGTTTTTGGTATCTTATTTATAATAATAATAATGCATTTATAATGCGCCATCTATCTAGTGTACAAGACCCTATTCCGAGGCGCAGAACGAAAAACAATACATATACAACAAAAAAGAAATGTAGAGCATAATAAAACAAATAATTATACAATGAATAATCTACTGTCAAGACATGTAACGAGCTAAGTGTAAGAGGATTTAAATACACGAGTTTTCAGCAAGTTTTTAAACAATGGAAGAGAACCACATCATCTGATGTTATGAGGTAAAAGCGTTCCAAAGTTTAGGAGCATTTAGTAAGGGGGGGGGGTGCTTTATTACAATGGGGTCATTGACGGTAAAGCTTTTTTTTGTACTTTTTTTTTTAGTAGGCTTAGACTAATTACATTTTATCCTGGATAAGACAATTCTGATATTACCCATGAGTATCAGATGTGCCTGACCCAAGCACCATTTTGCTGGTACCTATGATCTTTCAACATAAATTAAACACTTATTGTTGAGTTGTTGCTGGTTGAACCAAGAATACATGTTGATTGTGATTTTGTACCGCCATTATGTGCTGCTGTGGTAACACGTGTTCGAGACGTTTTGTATTGTTTTAAAGCTCGTGAATAGCTCGTGCGGAAAGTGACAATGCCGGACCAGTGTCTCTTAAACCCAAGTTTTCTTTCGTATTTCTCTACAGATACATTAATCAAATATATCTTGTAAATTCGTATTATCTCTTGGCTAGCATCAAATACAAGAGACTCGAAATAGATGTTTTTATCACGAACTCCTTGTCTTTATGTACCTTCACAAATGAGTCGAGCAGGATGATGTTTTCATTCAATCAGCGCAACTGGTTGAATCGTTAAACATGTTAACGATAAAGCAAAAGCTATAAAAAGATATAGATATATAATCTGTAATAAACACACGTAAAAAAATCGCCTTCATTACAGAAAAGAAACTGTTGCAGTTTCAAGACATCGCCGGGTATGCCAGCACAATTCTTCACCGACTACTCTCTTTGTCTGTGTATGCATACTTTCGGAAAGTAAAGATGCAATTAAAAACAGATGTTCCGGAAAGTAAAGATGCAATTAAAAACGGATCACATGTCATCTTGAGTTAGGCCTATCACTGTAAAAGCAAAACAAAACAAAAACTCCGTAAAATTTACGGTCCTTTACCTGGCAGCATAGGGTGCCTGTTAAGTCACCGTAAACTTAACTGTGGAAGTTTCTGAAATTATGCCATGAATGAGTAGTTTGCAAAACTTCCACTGTGAAATTTACGGAACTTTACCTGGCATCCTAGCTGCCAGGTAAAGCACAAACTAATATACAAATTTAAGATTGGTATCCGACCCTCTGAGCTCTTTTCAGTACATGATTTTAAAACTAATTCATGAATGGATGAGAGATTCAGTCAAAAGGCTCCTCGGTTTAACATGGTATGTTGATGGTAGTAGAAAACACCCCTTGATATATATATGTATGAAATTTCACATTTTAAAGAGAAAGAAAGAAAACTATTTTTCCCATTTGGTGTTTTTTTCTTTTTTTCTCGTAACTCAGATGGCTGATCGATCTCAAACTTCTACAGGTTTGTCATTTTATGTATAATATGTTGGATTACATAAAGTGCTGACACTGCCAGCAACTGTTTTGTTAATAAAAAAACAATTCCGCAATGTTCCTTTAAGAAGAGATATCGGATCCTAGGAGCGCTTCCCAGTACATGATGAATGGATTATAAATCCAATCAAAGAGCTTGCCGATTTAACATACCATTACCTTTCTATATTCTAAGAAAAAAGAACAACTTTCGAAATACCGTCTAAAACATTAAATTACTTTATTGAAGACCTTCGGCGCCAACGCTGTCCATTTAAACGGGAAGCAGTCGAAATAAGCAGGTAGAAAAAATGCTTGCGCAAAATCTCTGGAAAAAAAATCACATGCCTTAGCGTCTTCTTGTTGTTCCACAAAGGCACCTGCGGGGACACTAGGACAAAATTTCTTGAGGCCTGTAATCACGAAAAGTTTTCTGTGCTTAGCAAGTTTTTGTGATTACAGGCCTCATGGAATTTGGTCCTGGTGTCCAAGTGCCTTTGTGGGTTACGAGCCCAAATCACGTAAAATGACTGGCGCCCCATTCAATGTTTGCTTAGCAAAGAAACGGTTTCCTCCGAACTAACGTATAGCTTTTTTTTCTGTTTTTTTTATAAAAAGGAAGAGGTGTATCACGCATGTTTCGATCCAGATTTATGCAGTACTGATTTATAGACTTGCCCAGTCCCTCCACGTCAGCCTCCCAAACAGTCAATCTTGCGCCCTGTTACCCGTGACTAATTGGAAACCCCCCCCCCCCAAAAAAAAAAAAAAAAAAAAAAAAAAAAAAAAAAAAAAAACAGCGTCGCCAATTAAAACATTCAACTGCAGAAAATACGGAGCAGAAATGTCAAAATATTTATTGTTAAGTTTTTAAAGTTAGAAGATAAAAGATGAGCTAGCGTTGGGAAAAAAATAAAAAAATAAAAGAGATTCAGAATTAAACTTAGGTTGTTGTAAGACAAATATCACCCTTCAAAATCCGTTAAAATCATCATCATCGTGAATTTGGGAAACAAACATAAGACTTCAGTTTGACTTATGTATTAAAAGGTTTTTTCTTTCCACGGCACAAATTCCTCCTACTCTTGTTAAATTAAAGGAAAGAAAAGGTCACCCACCGATAAGTAATTCATCCAAGGTTTAATTACAAGTCTCGTCCCTCTCAAGTATCACCTGATATCAAGGTTTATTTAATATCGTATTCCATACAACTCACAATTTTTACTTAGTTTTTAATAAAAAGCACTAAAATGACATCATCGTTCGACATCGGTCGTTCCACCAACTTACACAACAAAACCCCCCAAATCACTAAACGACTGGTCCACCTGGCACCCAAGGGGCATCCCCTCTTTCTGAGTAAATTGTGCCAGTAGCACCCCCTCACCGGACACTTTTTTTTTTTTTTTTTTTTTTTAAACCAACGAACGGTTGTATACCCCGACGTAATTCAACTAGCCCAGCCCGGACGCAAAATCACAAAATATGTACCGTGTACTAATAAATTATTGTATGTAACGGAACACTGACGTTCTGTTCGCCCCCAGTCAGCCCGCTGCGTACAATAAATTTGACGCCAATCCAGATAAAAAAATGATTGGATTTTAATGAAGTTAATCGGGGCGGCTGGTTCTTCTACTCGACTCGTCCTGCGGGGCCCTGCACCCCCTCTCTCTATCCCTCTGTACCCGGTTACAGTTTTAAGTCCGTATTATGGCCGGCTGGCTTTTGTGTGTGTACATTTTCTTTTTTTAAAAGCTCTCTTCCCGAAGTACGGTATCGCCGGATTTAGTACACAGGCCACATCATTTTGTAATTAATTATCAATTGAATGTAATTGGCTGCTTGGCCAAAATGCACCCCTAAGATCGCTTTAAAAGCTGAGTGCAACCTGCGCGATTGCGTACCCCGAAGTCAAATTAATAATCTTGCGCATAAACTAGTTTATTTGCTCACACCCCCTTGCACATTGTCACGGTTGAGTTTCTCTTGTCTATTTTTCTGTGTTCAGTTGGAGGTTGCCGATGGGGGGGGGGGGGGGGAAACCATGTCTCTTCATTTTGCCTCTTTCGACGATCGAAACTTTTTGATAAACGGACGTAGAGTTTCATTTTGATAATCAGACCAACAGAAAAGAAATTGGCGGTTCTTCAGGCTCTTTCATTCATTCCTTTTTCACATCACACAAGAGCGAGAATACCGACAAGTTATTATGCCTAAATTGTTTGATTTTGAGGCCAAGCCATTTTTGATTCTTTACAGTGGGAACTCCTCTCCGCCATCGGGTCTTGTCTGTGCTGTCTGATGTTTGCAAACAGAAACAAAATAAAGAAAGCGGGATATATGCTCTCTGCCTTGTAAAAAGAGCTTTTTTTTAATTTGTAACATCTTTATAAATTATTGTTATGGCTTTTTACTGTTTTCAAGAAGTATGGAAATAACTGTGAGTTTGAAATTGAATTGAAAACAAGCACATGAAAACAAGTGTAAAGAAAGGCATCTATTTATTAACTGGATGATTCAACTTCTGATGAAGCACTAAGAATTATCATAATAGATGTTTCAGGACTTAAAAACACGTTGCCTTGGATCGGTCGAGTTGGTCTTTGGAAAGCGTTTGTAACCGTTTGTTTTAAAATGCATATGATTAGAAAGATATTTTAAAAGTAGAATATAATGATCCACACAAGTATGACTTGAAATTGCGTGGTTTTCCTTTTACCTCGTCGACTAACACGGTCGGCCATTTATGGGAGTCAAATGTTTATGGGAGTCAAATTGTTGACTCCCATAAATGGCCGACCATGTTAGTTCGCAAAATAAAAGGAAAACCACGCAATTTCGAGGAAAATTTGTGTGGATCCCTGTATATTCTACTTTTAAAATATCTTTCTAATCATATGCTTTTTATAACAAACGGTTACAAATGCTTTTCAAAGACCAACTCGACCGATCCAAGGCAACGTGTCTTTAACATTACACGATTAATTTTGGTTAGTATATTAGCAGTTTGCAAAAGCTTGTATAGGGTCTTATATTTGAGTCTTATACTGAGTGACTCGTTACTACCTTACTGTCATCAATAAAACATGAGAGTCATGCGTTAAACTTACTGGTACTTTAACTTGTAAACAAATGTGTAATCTAAAGCCTATTTTGTTAAAAAGATTGTACAGTTTTTAACAACCTGCAAAATTACTTTGATTTGATTTGATTTGATTTGATTTGATTTTATTTGATTTGATTTGAAATGGTTTATTAAAAACAAACACCATAGCAGCCAAGGCTGAATTGCAGAGATAACAAAATAGCAAAGCTTGATATATCATACTATAATAATACAAAAAACAGTGGCGATATTTTTTGAAACTCTGTATGATGTGAACAAAAAAGGAAGTTGAGTTGTTGAGTTAATTTTGGAGCTGGAGAAATATTGGTTCATCGGGTCGCTTTGCTGATCTAGACGCATTTATCAACGTTATAAGAGACACTGGATATTATTGGCAATTGCTCAAACTAGTTGTAATGAACAATTGAGAGCTGTTGATAGTATATAAAACATTGTGAAAAAATGGCTCCCTCTGAAGTTACATAGTTTTGAGAAAGAGGTAATTTCTAATACTCATATATTAAAAGACTTCTGGCTTAAAATCTTTTGATATTTTGTTAGGTATCTAAAACCACACATATTTTTGTTGACAACAAGGGTGTTTTTTCTTCAACTTTCTCTTACAACTTCAATAACCAATTGAGTCATAATCTTCACAGATATGTTATGTTATGCATACAACGCTAAGATACACCAAATAAGAATACAGTGCCCAATTTCATAAAGCTGCTTAAGCAAAAATTTTTGCTTAAAAAAAAAATTCATTGCTTAGTAAAATCAGATTACCGGCCAAGATACCACTCAATTGTTATGCTAAGTAAACAACAGCTAAATACTAGTCATAAGCAATGTATATGGCATGAAATTTTGGCCAGTAACGTGTGTAAAATAAGCGAGCTATTTTCGTGCTTAAGCAATTTTTTTTGCTTCAGCAGCTCTATGAAATTGGCCCCTGATCTTTGACAACATAACCAGAGGTGTCCAGTGCCTTTTAAAAAGCAAAAGGTTGGTTGTAATGTTTTATCACGCACGTTCGTGTCATTGAACTCTGGTTTTTTTTTAACCCAAGCTTGATATGAAGCCTGTTTATTAGATCCGGTTGTTGGTATCTCTATTAATAAACTTTATTGTCTTCTTCTACGAAGTGTCTTTTGTAGCTTGATAGTTCTTGGTAAATGTTTATAACAAGGCGACATAAACTTAAACTACAATATACGGGATGATCACCTATTCATGAGAAACTCATTTTTTACTCTCTCTCGTTAACTTTATGTGCTGGTCTTGCGTAATATTTACACACATACATGTATATAGATTCATTATGGATTCAAATGGTAGTTAGTGCGCCCTGATGAAGCTATAAATTATATCGACGTTTGTTTATACTGGTATCACAAGGATGTAAACCATGAAATGCAAATTATAGAAGTACAGGTTGTTGAACCCATTATCAAAACAAAAAGTACAATTCGATAAGAGTCGTCTACCTTTGAAGGTGTCATCGATAAATACTTAAAGACACAGGACGATGTTGGTTATTGTTAAAGACCAGTGTTCTCACCTGATGTATCTCAACACATGCATACAATAACAAACCTGTAAAAATTTGAGCTCAGTCGGTCATCGAAGTTGCGAGATAATAATGAAAGAAAAAAACACACTTGTCACACAAAGTTGTGTGCTTCAGATGCTTGATTTCGAGACCCCAAATTCTGAATATCCGGTCTCGAAATCAAACTCGTGGAAAATTACTTCTTTCTCGAAAACTATGTGACTCCAGAGGGAGCCGTTTCTCACAATGTTTCATACTATCAACAGCTCCCCATAACTCGTAACCAAGTAATTTTTTATGCTAATCAATATTTTGAGTAATTACCAATAGTGTCCACTTCCTTTAACTTGATAACAAATAATGTGCTTCTGCAGTCGGGACTGAGTGCTGGAAAATAATATTGAGTATACATGTGATTTGTCTTTAAAAAGTTCAGTTACACTTCAATTTATAATAATTTTTATAAGCCGTAACTGTGTTAATAGCAAAGATTCGGAGCTCTATAATATTTGGTTAATAGCTTAGTGGTGTTTCACAGTTCATTGTTGGAAGGTAAGGTTTAACTTTCGGTAATTGTCAAAGACCAGCTTAAGATTTCACCAAACTCTTCCTAAGATGTATCTTAGTACTTAGGACAAATTAAGTTCCGTAACCTTAAGACACTTTCAGACCACATCAAATTGTGGCTAGTATCCTGTTCATTTCTGCTTGACAGACAATATTGTTAAGTTTTCTGCTTAAGCAGCTCTATGCAAATGGGCCCAGAAGAGGATAGAGCAGTCAAAGCCAACCTAACGGGAGGTATTAGTTTATTTTGGGACGCTAATTTTTAACTCCATCTTAGCAACTGTTTAACACTGGCATAAAAACTTACTTGGTAACAAGCAATGGGTAGATGTTGATAGTATAACACACTGTGAGAAACGGCTCCCTCTGAAAACATAGTTTTTGAGAAAGAGGTAACGTTTCACCCAGTTAATAAAATGTTCCAAATGAAGCCTTTTGTTATGCATCTGAAAGCACATCAGAAGTGCAACACGGGTGTTTTTCTTTCATTATTCTCTTGCAACTTCGATGACCAATTGGGCCCAAGATTTCACATATTTGTTATTATACGCACATGTTGGGATGCACCAAGAGAGGATGCTGGGCTTTGACAATTACCACAACGTTTCCAGTGCCTTTAAACAGCCTCGTAGTACAGCTTAATCGTATTGATTAAACTGAGTTGTTTGTTTTAGTCCCGGTGTCAATTAGACGACAGGACTTGGAAAGGCAACACGAATATCAAACAGAAAACAGAGAGTGGACAAAAAAACAGTCTTAGGAGAACTACCACTGATTGGAAACAGGTATTGAAATGATGTGGAATAATATTGAGTAATAATTTAAAAAAGTAAGGAAAGTGTGGCCGGTTAAAGGCACTGGGGTGGATTTCACAAAGGTAGTCCTAACTTAGGACTAGTCCTAGGCAATGCTAAGAGATAGGACCAGTCCTAAGTTAGGACCAGTAACTCATCCTAACTTAGGACTGGTCATATCTCTAAGCATTGCCTAGGACTAATCCTAAGTTAGGACTACCTTTGTGAAATCCACCCCTGGACACCTTTGGTAAATGTCAAAGACCAGCACTCTCACTTGGTGTATCTCCAAACACGTACACATTTGGTTCAATTTTTCATCGAAGTTGCAAGAGAAGAGTGAAAGAAAAATCACCTTTGTTGCGTTACTTTATGTGTATATTTGGTTTGCGGTAACACCATGTGTGTATCTACTTGCCAGGTAGATTTGTTCTTAGGGAACTGTCTTGCTTTATTCTACTGCCGTGGAGTAGATAATCGGAGGTTCGGGAGACTTCTCAGTTCTGAAAAGAACTGTCCTGCTTTTTAACTATTACCAGGGCGGATGGTATAGAAATTAGACTGGACTACTACTTTAGCTTATAGGATCGTAATTAACTGTACTGCCGCGGAGTCGGTTCTGAAATTGGTCTCAACGTTTCGACTAGCTTGCTCTAGTCATCGTCAGGAGGCTGAGATGAGTCGACTTTAACGAGGAGTTCAGCCAAGCCTGACATCTCACAGGGAAAAAGATCTCATAAAAATAAGGCTTAGTGTTAAAAACAAGTATTGCATTTTTAAACTGCGGCACTTCTCCTGACGAACCTCCGATTATCTACTCCACGGCAGTAGAATAAAGCAAGACAGTTCCCTAAGAACAACTCTACCTGGCAAGTAGATACACACATGGTGTTACCGCAAACCAAATATACATTGATACTTCACCATGCAATGCCTCAAATCCTATATCCTATATCATATACTTTATGTGCGTTGAGATATAATAATAGTATATTATACTAAAAGGCTTCAGCTGCAGTCTTTTTATTATATGAGTGAGAAGAATAGTACCTCTTTCTCAAAAACTACCTTACTTCAGAGGGAGCCATTTCTCACTCATCAACAGCTATGATTGCTCGTTACCAAGTAAAATTGCCAACCATTATTTTGAGTAACTACCAATAGTGTTCAGTGCCTTAGAGCTCAAAAAGCCGCTCGCCATCCCCATCACACATAAAACGTATAGGCGAGATAGAAAGTTCCGTTAAGCCAATAAGCCCGGGTGGTTATCGATTTTATTATTTTTTTCCCGGGCAGCGGCCATTCACAGTCTTCGGTGCATCGTGCGTGGTGATTGCAGGAGCAGTCCAGCGGCTCTCATTCGCTGAGATGAGTCGACTTTAACGAGGAGTTCAGCCAAGCCTGACATCTCACAGGGAAAAAGATCTCATAAAAATAAGGCTAAGTGTTAAAAACACGTATTGCATTTTTAAACTGCGGCACTTCTCTGCAAAATGAGTACTCGATGAAAACCATTGCGTTATGTAAGTCCTATTTAGTCGCTGCCAAACAGAAAAACGCAGATTCCTTTTTTCAAGGATGAATATAAGGACAAACATTTTATGTCTTAGTGATTAGTTCAAACTGTTTAATGATTTAAGCAACAAGTCTGATAGTTAGTGAGCACTTATCTTTTATCAACGGATTGTCTTCAAGGAAATTATAGAAACAATGGAAGTGAGCATCATGAACGCTGATGACAGTTTCTGTAGCACGGATGCCAATTTAGATCTTCTCGCACCGACACCTTCGCCGGACTCAAGCGGGCACGAGAGCGATGATCTCCCCACGCCGCCGCACTCCGCATCGTCGGCCGGTAACAAGTCCTCCTTCTCAATCGCCGAGATTCTTGGCTCCTCATCGGCTTCCTCGCATACATCTTACCCCCACCACAAGAACGATAGACAGGTCCTGAGTCCGGACGACAGGGGTAGTCTCAACTCTCCTATCTTGGACGGAGGAGCACACTTGGTCCGTCCCAAGGCTCTGAGGGAAACGGGGATACCAGTCTCCGGGGTCGGAGGAGCGGGACTACCGCCCGGACATTGGTGTGGCAGCCCTCCTGGTGCAGCAGCATTGCAATACGCGTATGGTACATCTCCCGGTATGCCCGTTTGGTCATCATGGTGTCAAGCGGCCGCATTTGGCAGACCAAATATTCCTGGTAAGTTTTCAATTTCATACTTCTTAAAAATATTTTTTTGTCAAATAATTTTTTTATTTATAAAAAGCAATTCTGTACAAAAAAAAAGGAAAACAAAAAAATACCAATCATCTGGTACATTGCCGTTCAGAGTAGAAAAATAAAGTTCCTATCTAGTATGTAATAGATGTTGAATTTGCATCGGGGATAGGGAATATTAATTTTGGTTTTTACCCATACACCGATGTGTGTTAGCACTGTATACTCAGTACTTTTTTTCACAGGACTCGGGAAAGTACCGAGTACATGTATACAGTGTATGGGTAAAAACCAAAGTTAATATCTAGTATGCCTGTACCGCGTATACGAAGAATAGTAAAAATTGTATTGATTAACTCTATAAAACCACTAGAACTTGGTAAACAATACAATTTTTTGTGTTATTCGGTGTCGACTGGTTTTGATTTGGTTATGGAATGAATATATGTAAATCCACTTCAGACGGACAGAGATAGAAACAAAAAGAAACCTTTCGAGTAGGCCTAACACGAGGCAGAAACAAGACGTTTCATCCACGAAACCTTTCCTAGTCTAGTTTGTGTCAGCCAAGTGATAGAGCCTCGTTAAAAAGATACAAACACGGTCGTCATCAAACGCCTTGTCATACACACACACCGTACATTAAAACTAATTGATTCCTAAGTGATTGCATGTCAATAGTTAAGGTTTTAACATACCTTTCCATTTGGCAGTTAATTATACCGAACTGGAAGCACAAAACCAAAGCGGCAAACATGACAGGCAGGTGACACTATTGGTAATTACTCAATATAATTATTATCATAAAACCTTTCTTGATTACGAGTAATGGGGAGAGGTTGAAAGTATTAAACATTGTGAGAAACGGCTCTCTCTGAAATAATGTAGTTTTCGAGAAAGAAGTGATTTTCCACGAAGTTGATTTCGAGACCTCAGATTTAGAATTTGAGGTCTCGAAATCAACCATCTAAACGCATACAACTTCGTGTGACAAGGGTGTTTTTTCTTCCATTATTACCTCGCAACTTCGAAGACCGATTGGGCTCAAATTTTCACAAGGTTTGTTATTTTACGCATATGTTGAGATACAGCAAGTGAGAAGACTGGTCTTTGACAATTACCAATAGTGTCCAGTGTCTTTAAAGGATTGCAGTATCAGTTATGCAGTATAGTTTGAACGAGAGCGTGGAGTTCGTAAAACCATTGAAATTGTCAGTCACGTTTATCTTGACCATGCACACAACAGTACCTCTAGTACAACACCACATGAAAGCTTTGATTAAAACAACCCCCCCCCCCAAAAAAAAAAAAACAAAAAAAAAAAAAACGTTGTTGTCATTCTTATCTTTGCAATGAATTTATTTCTCGCCACAAAATATCAAAAGTAGTAGCAAACGTACTTTTAGTTATTCGTGGTTTCACATGGTTGTTTTCACCAGCTGAATAATTATCTAGTAACTTTTGTAGGATTTAAAGGAAAATGCTTGTCGTAACATTTTATCATTTTTTTTGTCCAAACAATTGTTGAACTTATTCCAAAACAGTTGAAGAGCCAACCATTGGCAAAAATTCAACTCGTGAAGCAAGAATGGTTTATAAAAGTGCAGAAACGTAACAATGTCTGCATTGAATTAAAACAATGTTTTGTGAGTTGTTATTTTTTTGAGTTCTTCTACCTATGTTATCGCGGTCTTTCTTGCGCTCATCCGATTATCAAAATAATTTTGCCATGTTTCTTGTCTTGTCTAATTTAAGATGGGAATTGTTGGAAAATATCTTTTAACGGTGTTTAACAATTTTTTTTTTTTAAAGTCAATATGTTATTTAAGAATTGTTTTCATAACTTTGTATGGGCAAATGCTTCCAAACATTTGTCATTTTAGACCCAAGTGCTGTGCGTGCAAAAAGAAAATGCTCCAGAGCACCACATACAGACCCACGAGTTGACTTTTAACGATAAAAAAGGCTTAAACACTTTGAATTGTTGAATAGTTTAGAGCTTTAAATTATGAATATCGCGAGTAGACAAAAAGATATAATTTTTACAATCATAATTTGATTTTGATGAGTCCACTAGTTATCAATTATACACAAATCTAAGTACCTAATCACGAGGAGCTGTTTAAAATTTCAACTACTACTTCTGCAAGAATGTTTCAAGGCAAATTGTTGATCACTATACCATTAACAAAAACATAACTTTAAACGCACTCGCCTATTATCTAGACAAACTGAACAGGTTTTCCCTGTCACAAATCCAAAAGATTGACAACACAACTAAAGTTTAAAAGCCTTAAATCGTCCTTGGAACCCCGGAACCTAAAACTGGCTTATCCCAATTGATTATCAGGTAACATTGTCAATTTGATTTGTTCTCCAACGGTGCGGGGAAAAGAGCATTATTGGTGGGCCTGTTGTGTGATACACTGGTGGGGTAGACCGTGGGGTAGACACAACAAACAGTCTAAAATTGATTTTGTTTAGTGCCATCATTACCATTGTTCCTCATTCACAGGGAGTTTTGAAGAGCATTGTTTGGTTTTATTGAGCGGATTGCAAACCTTGAAATCATACCTTAATACTCAGTGGGGTGGCGTAGCCAGATGGGGGTGGGGAGCCTACAGGGAGTGGGGAGACCAGCCCCCATCACAGGACCCTTTCCCCTCTCCATGAGAAAACAACAACCCACAAGACTGGATACATGTAGCCCTTCTCAAATGTTGTCTGCGTTACCACTTTCCCAACCCCGTTCACCACTCTACGTTTCCATCAGGCCATCAGACCCAAACTGTCATTAGTTCAGACCCCCATTTTAATGGTGTTCAAACTAATTCCATTGTTGAAAAGATTTCAAGAGGTTTTATTGTCTGGTGTGGAGAGTTTGCCCAACTTAAAAAAACTGATGTTGTTATTGATCGGATCGACTGTTATAGAACACAAGAGAAGAGTGTACATTGGTGATGATATGTTCAGACAACTTCTTTCCTTAGCACTTAGTTGGCAAAATATAACTCAGAGACAAATTGATTTTGGAAGAAGCTTAAATCGGAAGGAAAATGAAGTAAGATGTTATTTACTTTCCAGAAATGACACAAAACAAACATAAACTGAACCAATACTATGCCTCAGCCCACGTGTCGAAATTTAATTATAGGCATTTCACAAATTGATCATGAAACTTGTTTAAAATTGTGTTAAATGTAACGTCTGTAACAAACTTTATATAGAAGGGTCGAACAAGCAGTTTTGCTCGGCCAATAATGTTAGTGTTGCCCTTCAAGTAACATTTCTGTTCGCAGTTTTCGCACGTGTTTGTTTGAATCTCTAACTGTTTCACCCGTTTTACATGATTTTGAAATACGCGCATGCGTGTACTTTTCAATGATTAATTGAAACCACGCTATCGTAATCGTTTTTAATAACTATGGGTGAATCAAGGAAGGTATTATTAGCCCTTAAAGACAAAAAGCCCGGGTCGTACTTTCTGCGAATGCTTCGTGCGAAGCGAAATTTATTGCGTCACAATAGGAGAAACAGCACATTACCGATTATTGCGTCACAAAATTTCGCATCGCCTCCCCAGGAAGTATGGACCGGGCTGAACTAATAACACACAAGTGCATAAGCTTTCGTAGCAACAACTACTTTATCAGAATGATGTATGATCATAGTTCAAGTTTGAAATGTAAAAGTAATATCTTGATTGTACAATTTAGTTCGGATTTCCTGAGGGACAGTGAAAGTTAAACAATGTCCTTCATTAGCCCCGTGCAGTCAGTCTACATCATACATTATTCAGCCAGTCTTTTGTGTCTGTGCGTCGGTAACAATTGGGCGTCTTTAGAGGAGGCCCAGCAAATAGCGTTTTATCGTTTGATGGTTTTTATAAATCGGGACTCGGCTTAACTGGCTGGTGGTGTCGGGTATCGATTTTTGTTCTTCTAGTCGTTTATTTAGCCTGTTTTTATTTTTTATTTTTATGAAAGCCACGGCGGGTTCACCAAACTCTTCCTAACTTAGGATCAATCTGAGGACTTAGGACGAGTAAAGTTCCATATCCAAAGACGTAGGACGCATTGAACCCATCCTAAGTTAGGACGAGTTATTCGTCTTAACATGAGATAGGACTAATCCACAGCGTTTCGTGAAATCGGTTGCTGGTACCAAGGTGTTGCTGAGATCAATCAAACCTTGTTAGTTGATCAGGGATGTACTTCTTTTTTTTTAGCGATAGGGAGAGTTTGAGTGACAACAAAAGATGATTGACGGGTTATCTGCTGCAAGGGCGAGATAAAGGGGCGTGGTTGTCTCAGACTGGGCGTGGTCATCAGAAACGTAACATTGGACATTACAACTCAATTTACAGCGAGGTGATTCAAACAATCTCATGATCAACTGAACGTTATTACATTGCTTCATACAGTGAATAATTAGAAACAGATTTTTGAAAACAACACAAATTCTAAAAAAACTATTATTTTTGGGTTGCGGCAAAAAGTAGATGGAAAGAAAGTTAGTTTCTTCCCTACGCAATGATATACGCTCAACATGCGTTGCTTAAAACTGTTTGATCAACCATACTTTGTCTTAGCACAGCGGACTATTGTCAAACACAATAGCTCCTTATAGACGGTCAAAATATGGATGTACGTTTCGCCGCTCATTATAAAGAACATTTTAAATAATTTCATCCAGTAACTTTTGAGTCATGAGGAATAAAATAGTAATTTAAAGACACACTATTGGTAATTGTCAAAGACTAGCCTTCACAGTTGGTGTATCTCAACATATGCATAAAATAACAAACCTGTGAAAATTTGAGCTCAATCGGTCATCGAACTTGCGAGATAATAATGAAAGAAAAAAACACCCTTGTCACACGAAGTTGTGTGCGTTTAGATTGATTTCTAGACCTCAAGTTCTAAACCTGAGGTCTCGAAATCAAATTCGTGGAAAATTACTTCTTTCTCGAAAACCACTCCACTTCAGAGGGAGCCGTTTCTCACAGTGTCAACCTCTCCTCATTTCTCGTCACCAAGAAAGCTTTTATGCTTATAAGTATTTTGAGTAATTACCAATAGTGTCCACTGCCTTTAATACTTTTCCATGTCTTTATGGCATGTTTGCTTGTATAAACACACATGATATGGAGGACATGTTAATTTAATTTCAAATTCTCAAACCAAGAGGTATACAGTCCATTGCCAAGACGGATTTCTCAGGTATTATGAGCCAAAGTCTCCTCTCGCCCATGCCACACGGCGCCTGATCACCCCCACTACCTTGGCCGGCAGACGCGCACCTGTCCACTAATCACATACCCCGTGCTGCCGTTTATGCGCTCCATTAACGCCGCGTCGTAATTCAATTCCCTCGTTTGTGGTCTTTTAAGCTTGATATTTTAACAAACAAGATTGGCCATTTATAAAGCTGTATAGATCGTTGGGGAATAATTACGTCAGACAGGGAGGACCCCCTCACAAAGGAACAACATAAATGTATCTGATTTTTGTTTATTAATACGCCGGTTTACGTCATTGTTATTCTGTTTACCATTGTATAACGAACTTTTAGGTACTCAACATTACAAGTACAGCACGCGCGATCTGAAGCTAAGAGTGAGTTGTCATTTTTAGGCGGGAAACTGGTGATAAACGAGTTTCTTATAATTAGGGCATGTATACGCTCTCAAACACAATCGAGTTAAAACCCAGCCGGTTATTAACTGGGCCATATTACCTGGAGTTTAGCATTCATTAACGTGGACTCTTTGTAATAAAACGTTTTGGTGAACGCTTTTCATCGCGTGTTTATCATTAAAGCTACCACGACAGTTGAGCTATACTTTGTATAGATTCAATGATTGTAATGATTTCAAACTGGGTCAAGCTCCATGGGACATGAATCCGGGTCAATGTTGACCCAGGAGCGTAAATAAGATAAGGTTACCTTTAATTAACCCGTTGTCTTTTGGGGTTATTGATGGACGATTTAAACAGCACTTATAATCCTTCTTCTCGATTTAAACAATCACTAACAATGAGAAAGTACAATGACTTTCAGTATTTTATTATTTACTATACCGTTTACATTCTACTTTATTTATAAATGTTTAGAGGTTATTTGCTCGGCAGGTCACACAGCTTTGGTGACACCCAGATAAATAAAATAACAATGAAATATAAATAAAATGAAAAGACAGAAAGAAACTTTGTATTTCCCATCAAAATAATTAATAAACACCAGGTACAAAAACAAATCAGCATTTTTATTTTCCATCGACGTTTGAACACATACATTGTTCTGTATACAGCACCAGACGTCTTGATCGAAACTTCGCAGAATCAGTTCAACAAAAAGGAACATCTTAAAATGAACTTGTGTAGTCAAATCATCGGGGAAGAAGAGCAACGGGTTGGTTTGCAGTCACTTGACTTTATGACTATTAGGAGCAGGCTATCGTCAATGCACATAAGTCTTAATTTAAATTTAAAAGCAACCCACCCCTTCCCTGTTTTTTGCAGCGAATGTTTCGCAGGAGTTGAACACAGCTCAACACATGCGGCGAATTGTTGCGATTTTTATGACGGCAAAACTCGCTTCGCATTCGCAGGAAGTATGTACCGGGGTAATCGGAAAATAATACGTTTATACCGTGCCTTAATTTGACGTGTGTTATATGTTTGACATATTATTTTCAAAGAAAAATCAATCCAATTACCGTCTACACGTTTTGATAATTTCTTCCCTCGCAGGTCCCAAACCTCTCGGTAGAAGACCGAGGAAGCCCGGGGTAGATCGGAAACCGAGGCAGGCCTACTCCTCCAAACAGCTGGAGCGTCTTGAAGAGGAGTTTAAGGCCGACAAGTATCTGAGTGTCAGCAAGAGACTAGAGCTATCGATGGCACTCAACCTCACCGAGACGCAAATCAAGACGTGGTTCCAAAATCGAAGGTGAATAAAAACAAACCCACATAAACCAACTTGATTGTTTTTCAAAGTTTAGATGGAGATAAGCTTATGCAATGATGACACTCTGAGTTTGTTTCTTGCGTTTTCCCCCAACAAATATTGTGAGATAGTGTCGATTGTTAATTTCTAATGCTCAATGCTTCCTGCCTTAATGTCAAACTGGGTTAATTTGCTCAATACATTATATACATGTATAATAAGTGTTTCAAATTAACAGTCATCTAAATGGGATCTGTTGGTATGAAGTAATTGTCATCACTAAGCAATCTTCTCTGTTAAAGCAAAGTTTTGGTTTGGAATGATTTGATTTGAAGAATCCTTTCCCTCCAAAGCTCAGAAACAAACAAGTTTTAGACCTGGTATTATGGACTTTCGGGCCGGGTTGGCGATCGATGGATCGGCGACACGGTCTACCGTCAGCTGAAATAGCTGCGTGTTCCATTAAAAGCCACATTCTGCACACACACACACAGCCCTAGCCTACACCACCATCAAGCACGGGATCCCCCATTGACTCTCGTATGGCCAAACTCTCTGTAAATCGATTGCGTACGCAATCATGAGAAACCTTTCCCAAACTTGCTCGTCATCAACGTCTAATGAGTGAACAACACTCGGAGCCATGTTTGAAGGCGCAGCAGCTCAAGCCCTACCCCCCCCCCCCCCACACACAACCAAATCAATGACCCAATGATATTAGGAAATGGCTTATTAATTATGTCGTTTACACTAAAACAAATCCCATCAAGCCGAAACGATAATCTTTAATGGAAACGGCGCGAGAGACCTATTACACGGGAACACGGAGGGGGGATGTATCGATTCCCTTTAGGGGGCTTCACGAGCGCCGTGGTCTCGCTGAGATCCACGGTAGACCACGGTCCAAATTGAAACAGCGGCTCTCTCGTAGTCTGTGTGTTTTTCCGTATTGTAGCACTTCTCGTATTAGGCCAAGTAAAACAAAATACCAGTTGATCGTCCGGGTTTTTCCAAAAAGAGGAGGATGCGGCCCTTTTTTTCTTCTTCTTTGTTTAATTTCTTTCAATGGTGCCCGCCAAGCATTTTAATTCAAACTGGCCAATCTATTCTTCAGTTTAAAGTCACCACCTACTTTATAAGCTTTTAAAAGATTATATAATGAGAAATACACAGAGAATCTGTCTGTTTGAAGAAAGAAAAAAATATAGAAAAAAATGATGCGGCCTAAAAAAAATAAGGATGAGGGAGGACACGATTAACTGTTTTTTTTTTAAAAATTTTTTGGCCTTACAGACACGGACGCATTTGCTTGTCAATTGAGTGTTTAACCCGCTGGAGACCAACAATCAATTTCTAACACCGACCGGCCGCGGCCGTGCTAGCTCTTTCTATTTGCCCTTGAGCACTAACCCGGGGACAGTTCAAGTGAGCAACACTAAAGAATAATCCAAAATGTCCTTTCTCCCACTCATCAGCTCCTAGCTTGTGACTAATTAGCGCCGATGTCCGGGTACAACCCGAGCAATCTGCTTGGGAAGTGAGTATCTCAATGGATGTATCAACTATACTTGCTTGTCTTGCAGTTGCGTTTTAGCTTTTTGAGCGATCGGGTGTTGTAGAAAAAAGGTTGGGGTTGTGGCTTGGTGAAATTGCAGGCTTGGTGGGGATTTGGGAATGCTGAGATAAAGGGTGTTGATATAAATTATAAACAATTACTGAGTCTATAAATTCTGCATGGATTGGCAATCTGTAAACAGTTTGTAAACTTTGTCTATAAATTTATAAACCAGCTAGTTAGAAATCTATCAATTCTGCATGGTTTGGCAATATTGACTTAACAATATTTGCTCAGCCTCCGCAGATTAATCGTCTGGAACGCTGTTCTTCTTGGTATCAATTTCCAATCCGAGTGTTCAACATTTTATTTTTCAATTAACGTTTTAAAATCCGAAAATTGTGTTTCAAATGGACGCGTGTTGACAAGACTTCGTGATAACTGAGACCCTTTTTTTTTTCATTCTGTAATCTCAAACTGACCCTTTTGACTGGACGTCTTGCTTCTCTTGCAGGTGAACCTATACCGTTTCAGAGCATACACGTGTACCCACTGTATAAACCACCGTCAACTCTTTTATTTCCCCGTAATTAGAATTCGAACCAATTAAAAAACACCGTCCGGAGACGGAGCCGAATCTCCCTCCGGGGTGGAAGCTAACACTTGCCCGCCGGCCACTCGGGCTAAGCTGCCCCTTGCGCTATACGCCTCATCCCCCTCGTCCTCGTGCAATCATTAATGCCACACTTGTAGCTATCTTTTTTTTACAGGAACCCTTGTCCCCCCCTTCTTGTAACTCTTTTTGTAGGTAATGTAAGTTCTGTTTTGGTGTGCTTTTAGGGGTGCTGGGATCCCCTTTTTCTGATTCTTTCTGGGGGTAATGCAAGTTGCGTGTTTTAGTGTGTAAGGGGGTGCGGGGATGCTGGTGGATAACATTTTGAGAGGCAAAGCAAGTTTCCGTCTCAAATGTCGGAGCCACCGTGTCTACTTCAACCTGGGACGGGTCGTTGCGTCCCGGTATCAATTTTCAGGTAGTGTCTTGCGGGGCTTGGTTAAGATGCCGTGTTTAGCGGGTTCAGTCAATCCTCATGACCACTGAAGAGCTATCTAAAGACGGATAAGCGTTATTTATACACCGCTCTTGACTTGGCCAAAGGCGGCAGATTCGATCACCGCCGAGCGGTTAAATGAGTTTCTGTGAGGGAAATCTCGGTCGAATGATGCGGCGTTGTTGTTACTCTCTCCTCCTGTCGCTCAGCGCCGCACGCTTGTCCTTAGACTTGATTCAAGTCCCGTTCTCGTGCGAGAGGTCCCTGAGCATATCCTACCAACTATCTTACCCATGCTATTGTGGTCCCGACCAAGAGGTTAGGCGAAGGGACTGGACATAATAGGACTTTCACGGGATTGGGACTTGAGTCGAGTCTAGCTTGGCCTCAGCGGGAAGCATTACACCGCAGCGAGGGGTTCTGCACTGTAACACTGTCTTGGGATGAGACTACGTTTCTAATAAACGCCTCCATGTACGTGCTCTCTCTTGGAGGATTATTTCAAAAGGGGAAAGCAAGCCCGAGTTCCATATAATTATTATAACGCCGTTATGCACCCCCACCAATTGGAGGGTTATTTAAAAAAGCATTGCAACGTAGTCGCCTACTCAAGCCAGGAATTGGCAGTCTACACAAAACCTTCTGCGGGGTAACAAAAATACGCCAGCGGGGATGGTCGGGGAGGGTGAGCAAGAAACAAGGATTGTATTTGCGACATATAGTCACGTATTGAACACAGAGATACTTTATCCCTTGGAGAATGAGGGAGAGAGATTAGAGAGAGAGAGAGAGTCCCAAAAAGACAACTCGACACCCGGGAAGATCATACGATACTTAGATGCGTCTTGATTCACCAAGGGTGATATTAACACCATGTTATTATAGATAGTTACTTGCTGTATCACGGGCTACATTGTCCTGGGCGAGAAACTGTCTTGCCGCGGCAGTGACAAGGCCATTGACACCTTTTTGTGAATTGTAACTAAAATTAGATATCTCTTGTTTATGGCTTAATAAACCCATGTTTGAGCAATCACAACAGCTGCCGGCTTGGCACATATTTTGTGACAAATTATACAATTCAAACCAACACACAGACGGGTGGAATAACATTGGGATTTCCCTTTCAATAGTATTTGGTTAAAAATGATTGCAAAGCTTCGTGCACCCAGTGAGCCATTTTATGAGTTATAAAGCGCAAATCGTTGTTTAAACGCCTTTTGCGGAGATGCAGCTGATATTATTTCTGTTGAAATTTTTTTCAGTCGTGATGGTTTTCTCGATAATTTTTTTTTTCTCTGACCATCTTGTTTTAAAGCAGGCACAGATGATACCATCAAACTCAAGGCTGAATGTTGAATACATTGAAAGTGTAAACGTGCATAACCCTAAGACGGCCATAGTGAAACTTACCCTTAAAATTGTTTTGACAAGCAAGATTCAAATCGTGAAATTTAAAAACAGTGAAAACAAGGTTCTGTCACTATTTTATCGTGTCTCGGATGACCAATCGAGCTTAAAGTTGCACGTGTGTTTTATTTCTTATATATTAAGTGATGCGCTTATACAGACACTCCACTCTTGAAAGCACGCATTTTAACATAAATCAGGAATTTAGACCTTTTTTTTTAAAATCTCATTTCAAAAGATCAGAGATGTGCAAATAACTGAAACTGACAATGACAATCGGGAAGAATTTGTCTCCTTTTGTCACAATCCACACGACAGTAGACCAAAGCGAACATACGCCAGATCATAACACATTCAGGAGAGCAACTAGACAATCTACCTGATTTGGGTTTAGCATAACGCCCATGCAGGGTGTCGCCTGAAATATTAAATTACCTAAACTGACATTGACAATCGGGAACAATTTGTCCCCTTTTGTCACAATCCACACGACAGTAGACCGAAGCGACCAAACGCCATTATACATTACACTCCAACAATCATAACACACTCAGCCGAGAAACTGGAGACTCCACCTGATTTGGGTTTAGCATAACGCTCAGGGTGTCGCCGGGCCGATTCCAGTTTAGCTTATAACTACACAGATACATTGCAAGGAAGAGAACACCGAACATGTAGGCTTTTTATCTTTCATGATTATGTGGTTTGTGCTGTAGCAAATTATTTGCACTGTCGCTTGGGAGAAAATATTGATCTTAGGTGGTGGTGGTCCTGCCCGTGGCGAGAATCATCATTATTATGGGTGACAATATCGTCTCTTAAGTAGTAACCCATTGGAGTTAATTACGGTTGACTGGAAAGATCTATATACCTGCTCTGCTGGTATGGCAGACTACGAGACAGGAACACTCTCTGATGAGTTGTTCGAGTAGTAATGGATCGTCAGGTGGAATTTTTTGTTTTCTTGGAGTAACCTTGAAGTTATTTCCGCGTGAACACAGAATTCTGCAGCTTTTGAATCGGACGAGTACTTTACAGTAGAGTGCCGAATACAGGGATGGCCAATTACGGGAACTTGGGTCATCGAGTACGAACAGTTTTGGAAAACACTTGTTAATATTTAAACTTTGCTTTAGGCCTTTAAGATTGCAACTTTTTTTATAAGGTAACAAGCTAACATAGTTTAATATTTTCACTGTTTTCAGAACAAAATGGAAGAAGCAGATGATGGCCCGCCTGAAGATAGCCCAGCGCCAAGGCTTGTGGACGGCACCTTTCCTGACCCCCTGGTACTCTCCCCTCGGACCTTACACGGCAGCAACGGCAGCAGCGTACGCCCCTTACCCACCACCGGGTCTCCCGGGCGGTCTTCCTCCGTCAAGTTTCACCAAGGAGGTGACATCGGTTGGGGCATCATCAGCAATGGCATCTCAACGGCCGCTGCTAACACCTGGCACCTTACATCGCTCGGGACTAAGCTAGACTTGTAGATAATTGGACTAGATATTATTATTACCACTAAAAATATATATGAAGAAAACATGAAACAAACCTAGTCACTAATAGAGACATAGGCTCTTTTCGAAACCACGGCTTTAGCACCAGATTCGGCTCAGGCTAGCTTGGCCCCGCGGCTGTTTTGACAATATTGCGCGTGCTATGCGTACGTGTTCAGGGCTTCATACAAAAGAACGGAGCCTGAAGCCGAACTCAAAGTCGAAGCCGTGGATTCGAAAAGGGACATAGACGGCAACCTTTCAATAAATCTGCAATATTTGTTTGAAGGAAGAGCCAGTTCAGTATGTGTAGTTTTGTTTTAGAAACTTTTATCCAACGATTAAAGGTAAACCAGCGGGATTGGTTATCTAGGACCCGTTTCTTTATGCTTTTTATACGCTGTGCAATGTTTTTTTTTTTTGTATTTCAATTATTGTTCTTCCTAAACCTTTTGTCATGATGTTTCAAAACAATTGATTTTGGACTTGTATACGGTGCTGTAGGGCTAACCTTTGCAAAGACAATAGTTCTGGTTTCGTCAAACATTTTCTGAATTTTGCAGTTTTGCTGTGTTTCGCCTTTGCCTTTTTTTAGGAGCTACATTTTTTAAACTATAAATTAAAGGGGAACGACATCTCCTTTAAATCCGAATTACTTTTAAAAAGTGTCCAATACTCCCGTATGTGTATGTCTTTGAATCAAGATAAGGAACAATCATAACGTTAGTAACGTGGTAATAACCGAGGTGCTTACTTTCTTTAAAGGCACTGGACACTATTGGTAGTTGTCAAAGACCAGTCTTCTCACTTGGTGTATCTCAACATATGCATAAAATAACATACCTGTGAAAATTTGAGCTTGATTGGTCGTCGGAGTTGCGAGATAACTATGAAAGAAAAAAAACATACTTGTCACACGAAGTTTTGTGCTTTCAGATGCTTGATTTCGAGACCTCAAATTCTAAATCTGAGGTCTCGAAATCAAATTCGTGTAAAATTACTTCTTTCTCGAAAACTACGTCACTTCAGAGGGAGCCGTTTCTCACAATGTTTTATACTATCAACCTCTCCCCATTACTCGTTACCAAGTGGTGTTTTATGCTATTACTTATTTTGAGTAATTACCAATAGTGTCCACTGCCTTTAAATCAATAAAAGGTAAGGCAATGATGATGACGAAGATGGTGCAACTTGCGAACTATACCTTTCCATTGCTGATAGACAAACCGAGGTGGTTGGAATGGACGGCCGAATGTTAGTAAAAACCACCAATCGTGTTAACAGTTGTTTTAACCCAAATTTAACATTTTCTTCAAATTTACAATTAAGTAAACCTTCCTCCCATAATTGCTTTTTTCCAACAAATTTAACTCTATGTTTGATTATTTGTAAGACATTGTAGACAAACAGAAGCTATCTGTTTTTGATTTGCATTTATGGCTTCCATAGTTTTCTAACCTGTATTGGCAACAACTCGGACTGTGACGTATAGGCACGTTTAGTTTGAATCAAAATGGGGCATAGTTTTCTTGAATCAAGATGGAGAAACACGGGTTTGTTGCACAAACTGCTGCCAAGGGTATACTTAAAGGTACTGGACACTGTTGGTAATTACTCAAAATAATTGTTAAAGCATAAAAACTTACTTGGTAACGAAGACTCAAGAGTTGTTGATAGCATAAAACATTGTGAGAAACGGCTCCCTCTCAAGTAACGTAGTTTTTGAGAAAGAAGTAATCTCTCACTAAAATATTTGCATTGAATTCGAGACCTCAGCTCGAATTCAAGGCATCTGAAAGCACACAACTTGTGCGACAAGGGAGTTTTTTTCTAAACTGTTCTTTAGCAAGTTCGACGACAAATTGAGTTCAAATGTTCACGGTTTTGCTATTTTATGCATGTTGAGATACACCAAGCGAGACGATTCACAATTACCAAAAGTGTCATGGGGTGCATTTCACAAAGAGTTAGGACATAGTCTTATCTCGAGTTAGGACCAGTTATACTCGTCCTAACTTAGGACTATCCATGCAATTTGTATATCTCATATAGGACTAGTACTAAGTTAGGACTAGTCCTAACTCTTTGTGAAATCGACCCCAGTGCCTTTAGGCACTTTGCACTAAGATATGGTTTACGACGTTCTAATTGATAATAAATCTTGTTCGATTCTAGGTAGTGAAAGATGTGCACTGGGCAATATTTGTGAAAACTACAGCATTAAACTAACTATACAATCTACATTATCCTAATCAGGTATTAATTTATGAATGCTTTGAGTAAATTTAGACATCTCCCCCAGGAGAACATTGTCAAAATTATTATCACAGATCTCGACTTAAAGAGATAAATACTTATCTTTCAACATCCAACCAAAATAGTGAGGGGAAAAAGCCTTACAAAATAATTTCATAGCGTGGGATGTTTAAATAAAATTAATTGTCGAGTACTTTGTTTTTTTTTACTGAAGAACTTCACTTCTAAATTGAGACAAACATTATCAAGTTATTCAGTATTATGTGATTTATTTATACCGCGTTAGGCGATAGGCCTGTAAGGCATATTAATAGAAATCACAGACATTAATTAGTACTCATCTTTTTAATTAAAATTCAAAGGAACCAAAATAACTGCATTTTGATGTACAAATCTAGAAATGCAATAGCTACGCACCGAAGATGAATATAATAATGTTTCAGTTAAATTGCTGTTATGAGAATGTGTAAATGTATGTAAATAGCCAATGAATAAACTTATGACGTATGACTTACGATACCTGATTGGTCAGTATTGTGTTCTTATCAATAATCATTAAATTAAAATTATATTTATGTTGGCCCTGTGTAGATTCATGAAATGTTTACCCTCAAGCAGCGCCCCCTCCCGGTTGAAAGAAACACACAAATGAATGGTTCACCACATCAATAGCCCTGATGAAGTATTTAAAATTTTGAGTGATAAATTACCCATTTCTCAAAAACTACGCAACTTCAGAGGGAACAGTTTCTTACAATGTGTTCTACTATCAACAGCTCTCCATTGCTCGTTACCAGAAGCAATTTTTTTTGCTTTTTGCTAACAGTTATTTTTTAGTAAAAAATTACCAATAGTGTCCAGTGCTTTTAAGATCATGAATTTCTAAAAGACAGTGGACACTATTGGTAATTGTCAAAGACCAGTCTTCTCAACATATATGCATAAAATAACAAACCTGTGAAAATTTAAGCTCAATCGGTTGAAGAAGTTGCGAGATAATAATGAAAGAAAAAACACCCTTGTCACACGAAGTTGTGTGCTTTCAGATGCTTGATTTCGAGACCTCAAGTTCTAAACTTGAGGTCTCGAAATCAAATTCGTGGAAAATAACTTCTTTCTCGAAAACTACTTCACTTCAGAGGGAGCTATGCTATTTCTCACAATGTGTTATACTATCAACCTCTCCCCATTACTGGTAGTAAAGAAAAGTTTTGTGATGATAATTATTTTTAGCAATTAGCAATAGTGTCCACTGCCTTTAAAGGAACATTACAGAATTGGTAAGAAAAACTCGTCTAAGATCACAGATTTATATAAAACTGAAATGGTCATATCTGATGAGAAATAAGTAAAAGTGATATTTCCCGTTTGGAGTTTTCTTTTAATCATTTTCATGCAAACTGTATAATCTGTTGTTATCGGTTTCTCGTGACCCAGATGGCCGATCGATCTCAAACTCCTACTGGTTTGCCAGTTTATACGTATTATTGTGGATTACATTACACTACCAGCAAAGGTGTTTTGTTACCAAAAACCAATTCCGTAATGTCCTCAATTTCTAAATCAAAATTTTTTATTGGAAGTCAGTGAAGATTGCATAACAAAAACATTAAGGTAACAATGTGAAGAGTGCATTACAGAGACTTTAGTGTAGCGGGCTACCCGCATTGTTTTTTTCCTGACTTTTATTCTTCTTCTTCTGAAAAGATATTGGAAACTTATTACATAATTTTGTTTTTATGCGGGTTCGGTGGGTCTGCACTGTTGCAGTTATCTGTTATTGTACAGTGTGCAGTCATGTTAATGTGTTCCATGCACATATTATTTCCAATTCGATTGTTTTTTAATGTTTTCTAGTAACAACAGACCAAATTTTATGTGAAATTCACCTTGAGACAGAACGGTGGCCATTTTGGATTTTGCTATTATTTCAGTTCGGACTATCCCTTCTGGGATTGCAGTGGAAAGGAGCGATTTGAATGGTTTCAACACATTCGCAAATTATAGGAAATATTGTCTGTTAAAAATTAAAGATTACCCCAACAGATGTGCAGCATGTTTCATGGTAACAAAAACGAAGGGAGAAGACGGTGACAATTTGGCAAACATTTATGAAAAGAAGGAAATATGGGGGAAAAGCACGCCCTCTCGTGCTTGATTCAATGAACGCAACATTAGCGACTTGTTGTTGAGAAACACACTGCGCTGGTTGGTTAGGACGACCGAAAGTTAGCAAAACATTCAATCGTGTTAAAATGATGTGTCAAAATTCAACATTTTTGCAAACCTTCAATCAACAAAAAACACCTCCCATTGATTGCCTTTTTTCCAACTAATTAAACACTGTTTTTGAATAATATTATTAGCATAATTATTACAGCCTGTGGCTTTCTGTTTCTGCTTTGCATCTTTGGTTTCCCGTAATTTTCCAACCTTGATTAGCAAAACTTGGACTGCAACGTTGCAACAGAAAGGTCTATATGGTTTCGATTGGACGAACGAGAGGTAGGCCAACCATGAGGTGCGAGGTCCGAGAACGGGGGTGGCGGGGGTAATGTTGTTCCCCCAAACCACTTCCCTTAGTTTATACACACAGGCGAATATCTGTATCGGGGTATATAGACAACTCACAATAACTTGATCAAACTTTTAGCTTATTTATTTAGGATTTTTTGTTATGTATCATCCCTAAATAGGGATACACAAGTGCACATCAAGATTATTCTCAAATTCAATTTACATCACTACAACATCACAGAAAGAGTTGTTTACGTCATTACAAGTTCTCCATCTTGAATTTGACGATAAGGTAGAAGTTTTGTTTACGTAGAGATTTGCATGTTTAAATGGGGAGCATATGGATTGTGCGACAATCAGATGTGTAGAAACAAACGTAAATATAACTGGACGAGCAGTTTTAGTGTTCCCAAGGCTTTTTCTCAGTTACACTTCCCTCTGTTTTCAAAATATTGTCGGTTTCTTTTTAAATTCCACGCGAAGTGGGGCTCAGTGGTAGGACATTTCGTCTTGTTGTATCGTGGTTATAAAACTATCCGCATGCTGCCCCTCCTGTATCCAAAAGGCCAGGTAAACGCAATCACTCCGGAGGGGACGTGGTGGCTTAAAACAGAAACCAGATAGTCGTCTTACTCATCAAAACCTCAACCGATAGCCTCACCAGCCCCCAACCCCGCTGAGGGCGTTCTATAACCCACCCCACAGACCGATTATCCTCATCAGTCCCGCACTCCTTTCCTCCCCTGAGGTCTGCCTCCACGCACAGATGTAGAAACACAGATTTTTGTTTAGTTTATAAGTATCACTGGATCTCCATGGCGTATCTTTAGCCGTATGTTATCCTCCTGCCTCCGCCATTAAGACAACAAGATGGAATATAATCCCGGGGAAATTACGCGCAACCCCGGAGTGGTTTCTCAAGAGTGGTTTTCAAACTACAGGGGTCAAAACAAAACGAAATGCCCTCCCTTCCTTATCGAAGATACAACAAATTGATGTTCTTTAATTACCCATGTCCGGTCAACTACGGGTGTTAGTTACAATTCAATGGCAATCAGGTACTGGTAATGATTGGGGGGGGGGGGGCTGACGTTTCCCAATACTCGCCTCTGTGCCATTCAATCCCATTTCAATTATATAACGGAAATGTAAGATGTAGTTAGCCCCCTATACTTTGGGTGTCCACGCTTAGGGGTCAATCTTGTCGATACACCATGAGGGTCAGCTCGGGCGGCCGGCCCCTCGGGGAGGGATCGACCGATCGAGTAAAAAGGCACGCTCTGCCTGCACTGTCTAAGTGGCCAAAGCAAGGATAATCACGGTTCAGAAAATACTTAAAAGATAGACTTGGACGGGAATTATCACACCAACAAGAATTGCAAGGTATTCCCGGTTATTATAAAAAGTAGAAGTGACATGTAAGTGATGAGTGTTTAATACAATGGGTACAAGCGGCGGGCGATTTAAAACAATGTCCACGTTTAAGGCCCGCCCAAAGGCAGCCCCATTCCGATTTAGTCGTGGTTAAAACGACATTCAAACCAGTATTCAAAACAGTATAAAATGCCGACTAAATAATTGATGATTGTATGAATAATTCTTAAGGTTTGTGTAATAGTTTTATATCCCACTCTCAATGTAAGAAACAGCCCGCAAAATGATGTTTTTTATAAGAAATAAAAGAAATTTAAGAAATTACACGTGGGATTTAAAATACCCCAATTGCAGTAGGCCTACTGCCTATAAATAGTATATTTGACAATCAAAGTAAGCACATAATGGCATCCACACAGTCCATGCAAAACAACCGTACATATAATACAGTATAACCAACCGCATTCGTTATTTCACTCAAACGTGGCCACCAACTTGAGGCAACAAAATCATTTTGTTCAGCAGAATTTCTTTTGGCAATGAGAGATTTGAATGTACTTGTATAGCGCGCGATCAAAAATCCCTGTGACAGTAACATAGTGCGCCCTCACGCGGACTGGATTTTCATAGATCCGACAACACTGCCAAATTAATTGGACCCGTGTCCGGCTACGGCTGCTGGCTCCTTAGTAACACCATTATCAACAGTCGTATCCACAGCTGCAGCCGCCAACACAAGCGAAACACTCAAATAATTATGTCAAGCAGGATTTTGTAAATCATCATAGAGTTGGATAAATAAACACAAACACAATGTGCAGTTAATAGTATCTCCTGCTTTAATTTAATTTCTGTGCGAGCCCTCAACCCTTACACCGGATTAAATAATTATAAATTCGTAATATTTTATACACCTTGTGTTGGCTTAAAAGTTCAACTCCATGCCTGTACACTTTTCCAATAATCAAACCGGGATTGCTTGACAAAGAGCACTTTAACAACTTTGGCAGCAAAAACATCCCCTTTAAACTTGCCACACACCTCCTGTTTAATAACATGCACAAAGTCACTAGATGTTTTTACAAACACTCTGCTCTTGATGAAAGGTATAAATTACTTTACCTTTTTGGGGGAAGGAAGTTGGAATGTTATCAGGGCGTTCAACATTTTAACTTGGCTCCAAACGTACATATAAAACTTTAGAAAACGCAGTTTTTGTTTATTTTAGTAGTCAAAAACTCATAACAACAGTACAGATAGTTATACAAACAAAAAGTCTGCGGGCATATACTTATATATATATATATTGTACCTTGTTTGCTTTATGATTCTTTTCCCTGAACCATTCTTTGGTCAAGCGGGATTAAAATTCAATAAATAGACAAATTTCGCACAAACAAAATTGCATGTCACTGAATAACTTGAAAACTCAATACAGTACATAACACTTGACTCAATATCTTTCAACGTAATTTGTACTGGATCATCACACTTGTGCTTAGCAATTAAGATCAATTTATTTTAGCTCTATGTGAAATTGACTATGGCCTGCTCTGACCACGATGTATGACAGTCCCCCTTTAAAGATGAAGATGACCATCAGGGTTGTAGTATGACCAATGTTAATAATAATTTGGGGGGGGGGGGGCTAATCGTCCTTACTCGCAGCTAGAGCTGAATTGCGAAGGACGCGGCTACAATGTGTTCGAGAAGCAGGCATGCAAGGGCGCATTCATCTGCCAGCCACATCAACTCATTATGACCACGGAGCACAGCCAAGATCGAAAGTGTTTGATTTTTTTCCTGAGGGAGGAAAACCGGAAAATCTGGAAAACCCTTGTGGCAAAGCAGAGAACCAACGCACAACTCAACTCACATAGGGCCCCGACCGAAATCGAACCGGGGTCACCTTGGTGAGAGGCGAGCGCTTTACGCACAAGCCAACCGTGCCACCCACCATGTTAGTGGTGGGCAATAAATCTATTTTATTTTAAGACCACCAATAGGGAGCGGACTAACAATATTATTTGTGTTTAAACATGGGACCATTAATTATTGCTGAAGTAGGGCATGGTCTCCAAACTGTTTGTGTTATGGAGGCGAGTCTGTGACAGACATTTGATACTTCTTATCATTTCTATAGCTGTGTCTCAGATCAATTCACAGTCGACAGTTTTGAAATCTGTGCTGGGCGGCACAATGTATTTTTGTTCCAAGTGCTCGGTAAAAATTGTGAGTCCGAGACAGGCCGCCCAGCACCGCCCACCGTGGCTACAACACTGATGACCGTTGAAAAAGAAATATTTTATGTCGTAAAAAAAGAATGTGTAATTTTAAAGCTCTTCTTCTCATCTATTTGATTAGCTAATAAACACAATTTTAACTTTTGGCAGGAAGTGTTTTGCTTTGGCATGAGCCATTAGTTACAGTATGCTGTAAGATTATAGATATATTTTTGTATAAACAATTCATTTAAATATTTTGCAATACTTTCAAGACAAATTTTGTAACAGTGCATGAAATTGGTTAACACCATGAAATTCTTTTGACTAAAAATCATGGCACCATGTATAAGTAATAACATGTGTAAACTGTTCGACATAAAAAAGTAAATAGTTTCAATACTGGATGAGAAAAACTACCATTGTAGAAAAATTGATAAACTTAGCATTAAATAAACTGTTTTAAACAGCAAAAAGAAGGAATGTAAATTTAAAGGTAGAATTGTCAGATAGAATTCTTTGTTTAAAAGTGGATAAGAGAAAAACAAACAGTTTTTCAAATCAACGAAGAGAGTAAACAAAACACCAAAAACTTCAGGCACACGTGATGAACTTCTATACTCGTCAAAGCTCAGACTTTTCAGCACTTTCTGTCTCTTCTGATTCAGAACATACACCTGTGACAAAAAAAGAAAAAAAGAAAAAAATAGAAGTTAGGCTACTTTTACTAAATGTTATGGGGTGTTACAGCTAAGATTATAGATAGATAAACTGGTTGATTAAACTCTGCCCTTACAACAACTTTACATAAGGCTAATTATACTAAAGGTTAGAGGCAGTGGACACTATTGGTAATTACTCAAAATAATTATTAGCATAAAACTTTACTTAGTAACAAGTAATGGGGAAAGGATGATAGTACAAAACATTGTGAGACACGGCGCCCTCTAAAATGACGTAGTTTTCGAGAAACAAGTCAATTTCCACGAATTTGATTTCGGGACCTCAGATTTAGAATTTGAGGTCTCGAATTCAAGCATCTGAAAGCACACAACTCCGTGTGACAAGGGTGTTTTTCCTTTCATTGTTATCTCGCAACTTCAACGACTGATTGAGTTCAAATTTTCACAGGTTTGTTATTTTGTGCATATGTTGAGATACACCAACTGTGAAGACTAGTCTTTGACAATTACCAATAGTGTCCAGTGTCTTTAAGGGGTGTTACAGATGAGATACATGTAGATAGCAATATAAACTGAATTATTTAAAACTGTCCTCACAACAACTTAACATAAAAAAAAAAAAACCAAAAAACCAACAACAATAATACAGTATTTATATAGCGCCAAAATTCATGAAAAACTAAGCTCAGCTACGTATATGGTGCTTATTGTAAGTTTGTGGTAATCCAATAAAGACAACGATTCATGTACCGGTAAATAATAATACCAATGGGATACTAGCAGTAAAGTGGAATAATTTCAATGGGAAAAATTAGAATGTTAATTTAGTTTTACTCATACATGGATGAGTGACAAGTGGTTAGTTGTTGTTTGAGGTTTATTGCAAAATACATCCACAAACTCTGCAGGTGGGATGCGAACCAACAACTCCTAAATTCTAGAGCAGATGTCCTAACTACTAATCATTAAGCCTCTTATTATAGCAGCAAGTACTGCGAATATTAATTTGATCAGACACACTTCTATTGATAGATGAAACAATTTCATTGGCATAGCAACCAAGAACGGGAAAAGGAGAAGAGGCAGGCAAAGGAGAAGAGGCAGGCAAAGAAGAAGATACTAGTAAGAAGGAGATTACATTACATCTTATACATAAACGGTGGATATAAACTGTAAGATAAATAGTGTCATCATGAGGAGGGCTCAGCACTGCACTGGCTGAACACAGATAAAATGATGATGGTGATGAAATGTAATCTGAAGTCAAAAAGAATATCAAGACAGTGAACATCATCATCATCATCCATTTATTTCATTGCTGTCCTTACATTTCACATTTCAAAGAAGAATTTGTCATTGCATCAGGTTCAATATGCACAGTTATACACAGTAAAAAAAATTGTGGATGATTTAAAATGATTTTATCGATCAGTAATACACATTAACTTTAAATAAGCAGTAAGTAGGACAACAACTACATGCAGGTTTAGGTGAAGCAGAGGTTTTTGTTCATTAACCTATTGACAGATAAAACAACAGAAAATACTAATGGATAATTTGCAATGATTTTATCAATCAGTAATACACATTAACTTTAAATAAGCAGTAAGTAGGACAAAAACTACATGTAGGTTTAGGTGAAGCCGAGGTTTTTGTTCATTAATCTATTGACAGATAAAACAACAGAAAATACTAATGGATAATTTACAATGATTTTATCGATCAGTAATACACATTAACTTTAAATAAGCAGTAAGTAGGACAAAAACTACATGTAGGTTTAGGTGAAGCCGAGGTTTTTGTTCATTTACCTATTGACAGATAAAACAACAGAAAAGACTACAGAAGACAGGAAAAAAAACGTGCTGAGACTTACCAGTGATTTCCCTGCATATGTTTTCCTTATTAACAAGCTTTGTTGATGTGATAGATTGAATGATCTCCTCTTCATGTTCCTCAATAATGTTTTGACACTAAGATGTAGAAAAGAAGGATGAGAAATGTTATAATAATATTTCAATGGAATTTACATTTTTTTACCAGACATACAAAAGTACATTAAATCATTCTTCGGATAATACTAAAGCCACAATTTTGTTGAATATCGGTGTGCCATATGATGTCGAATAACAAGTACATGCAAGAAACACCTCAAAATTGGTTCATGGCCGGTTTTATAAAGCTGTTAGCAGAAAATACTGCTCAGAAAATTATTTGAGCGAAAAAAAAAAAAAAAAAAAAAAAAACACCAGGTTGGGCACCAGTTGCAACAATACAATCTCAAGTCTGGTACCCTATTTCTACCCAGGAATACTTTTCTGTGAGTAGCCAATGTTTGTACTTGACCGAGAATATATCTATTCCCTCTGCAGACAGGATGGCAGTCTATCGCATAATACTCCCCAGCTCTCACCGATACCCATACTCCTGGGTGAATTGAAGCAATGATACAGGGCCTTGCTCAAGGATACAAGTGTCGCGACTGACCAGTCTAGGATTTTAACCCATATTCTGTAAACTACAGAACTTGAGTCCACAACCCTAAACCGCTCGGCCACAACACCCCACTCTCATGCAAAAAGCCTGGTTCATACTTCCTGTGAATGTGAATGCGAAGCAAAGTTGATGTCACAAATTCGCAACAAATAATTCGCAGCAATTCAACTCTGCTCAACTTACTTGAGAATATCCCTCTGCGAAGGGACTGTTGTGACGTAAAATTTACATGTACATCAAATTCGCTTCCTATTGGCCTTCGCATGAAGTATGAACCGGACTTAACTATTATCAAAAGGGTGAATAACAAATAAATAACTTTTGATCAAAGACTTACAGCAACTTCTAATGCTTTACTGATGCCTGCATTAATGCTAACGTGGGTCAACTCTAGAGTGTCTTTGTCGTTCCTTGCGTTGAAGCGAACAAATGTTTTGATTTTGGTCTCTGGATCTACTCTCTCAGCGTAGTCTTTCAGCTTGCCGCAGACACTCTCCATTTCGTCAAGTAAATGAACCTCTGATCCGGCAAATGGAATCTATGTCAGAAACGAAATGGTCATACAAACGTTCATTCTTTCATTCATTCATTCATAAATGGTTTATTCTTTAGAAACAAATCTCCCATGGCAAGCAAGGGTTGAATTACAGGAAAAAGAGTATACCCAATTTAAAAAGAAGAAAATTACATGACAAAATTGAGACATAACAATTTGTTAAAGACACTGGACACCTTTGGTAATTGCTAAAGACCAGTTTTTTTACTTAGTGTATCTGAAATATGCACAAAATAAAAAAACCTGTACAAATTTGAACTCAATTGGTCATCAAAGTTGTGTGCTTCAGATGCTTGATTTCGAAACCTCAGCTGAGGTTTCAAAGTCAATTTAAATATTTTACTGAGAAATTACTTCTTTCTCAAAAACTACATTACTTCAGAGGGAGCAGTTTCTGACAATGTTTTATAATATCAACAGCTCTCTATTGCTCATTACCAAGTAAGTTTTTATGCTAATACTTATTTTGAGTAATTACCAATAGTGTCCACTGCCTTTAAGGAGAGAAAATAATTAACAATAAATAAAACAAAATAGAATAATAGTGAAACAGTAGCCTGGATAAAAATATTGTAGGCACAGCCCAGTGAAATTTCGACACCATCTTGAGAAAGTAAGAAAACAAACTAAGCACTCGCATAAAAAGCCCAATACTGCAATTACTTATTTGACTTTAAAAATACTTAGCTGATACTTGGTTTGTAGACACCCATGTACATACTGACCTTTTTGACTTTCTGTCGTCCCTGGGGGTCTATCCTAAAACCCATTTCTATTGTCTTCTTAGGATCTACTTCCCCAATGGCAAACTCTATTTCATCCACAAGTGCCTGGCATGCTGTGAAGGTAGAGAGTATAAGATACATATAAGATACATTATGTTACAGTTGGGGCATGGCTTAGCAGTTATAAGAACCCCGGGCCCAAGCAATGGTGTTGCTGATCAGCATAGTGTGGGTTCGAGTCGCGGTAATGTCACTAGTTCCTCTTTAGCAAGATAATTAAGCTTATTTAAAAAGAGCAATGCTCAAAAAGGCATATTAACCTACATGTACAGCAACTTAATCTGAAGAAATGCAAAACTGTTGCCTTTCAGCAATTCCATAACGTGATGGACACAACAACAATGAAAACAACTTTGAAGCAGATTTATAGGCCTACTTCTTAAGCCATGTGTACAAGTATAATTGTTCGTAAACGTTGTCAAAGTGAATCATCAATTGTTACTTCAGGCCTAATGTAGGCCTACCAGTTTCCCCTAATTATAAATTTACATCATTTTAATTTCTCATTTAAGTGTTTAAATACACACACATAAAACCAACAAAGATCAAATCAACAAAAGGAATGAGCAGAACCAGCCAGAGCACTATTCCAAGAAACAAAAGTTTCCATTGAGGAGACTCCCCTTTCTAGCTAGCACACTGCATTGAGCACAAATGAGTTACATGTAGAAGTTGTCAAGCAAACAATTGATCATACAAAATGGGCAAACAGGTATTGAATTAAAAACCAACAGTACCAACAGCAAATGGTGTGGTGCACTGTGCTTTTGCTGTGGTGCCCTTTTTAAAAACTCTGATACAAATTTACATTTTTCTCTGTACAAGTGCCTCTTACAATACAAGAGGAAAATTGACGAGGTCAAAATAAAATTTTAAAAACTCCAAAAAGATTCAAGATATGCACAGTAAGAATAGAAAAATATTTATCTGATAAACAACTTTCAAATAGGAGAACAAAGTTTAAGGCCTGGACTCTGTTTTCATGAAGTATGGAAGTAAATATAAGTTTGAATGAAAAATAACATCATACGAAACAGATCCTAACATGTACCTCCACAATAGAGTTCTGCATCTCGTTTAACAGCAGACACTTGGCGTACGGTCAACAGGCAGCTCAACAGCAAACTGAGGACACAAATCAGGGTACTGCAACTGGTGTCCATTGTCCTGGTGATGTTCTATCAAATATTTAGAACAGAAACAAACCTGAAAAGTTATAATCACATTTCATAATCCGGACGACAAATCTTGAGGAAGAACCTGCCTAGCGATCTTTTATCAAATATTTAGAGAAGAAAAATAGCCTGACCTAGCCCACCTTGTTGGGCTGTATGGCTCTCTTTTAACATCAGTATTACTATTTATAAACAAAATAGACCGATGTATGTATTATTGTTAAAAGAGAGCCATGTATTTATAACAGCAAAGCCAACAAGGTGGTTGAGGTGGTACACCATGATATATGATTACAGGTGTTAAAAAAGAGAGAGCCATCATCCCAACTAGCTGACAAGAGCCCAATTTCATGACTCTGGTCACCGTGTGTAAGCAAATAATAGTTCGGTTTGCGAACTCCGAATTCTGTGTACTCCACGTTACTACAACCATAGCCTATATGTACGGCATTCTACGCTTACCTACACAGCTAGCGCAGAAGCTAATATTAATAAAGCCTTTAAAGGTGATAACAGGACTACGTATATTAAGCGCAGAATTCGATGGGGAATAAAACCCAATGAAATTAGGCTGGACATGCTGGAACCGTCATGCACTGGGCTGAAAACAAAGTTTTGTTTTTTAACTGCAAGTTCTGTGCTGGAGATCTGCTTTATCTCTTCTTTAGTTTTACATTACAATTACTCCTAGAACTATTTCGGTTTCGTCCGGCTATCGGTACGGGAAACGATAGCCGGACGAAACCGACATAGTTCTAGGAGTACATTACAATGACCCAATTAATTCTATCTTAAATTAAGTTATTCCTTAATTCCTTATTTTTACTACTTTTGCTTTACTCCATAGTATACATGATATACCTGTATTCTGTAACCTAAGACCCCCTACAACTGTACAACTTCTTTCTACTAAGTTCTACTTCTACTGTACAATTGTAATTTTTACTTAGAATTTAATTTGTATATGACGAGTATAAACAATTATAATCAATTTAATATGTTTAGGCGCCCATCTTCTCCTCACTCAGCACGCTCAGCAGGAAATCCTAAAAACTGCAGAAACCAGAACTAAAATGTTAATGGCAATTACTTATTCGATTCGTTTTAAAAATTTAATTACTTATTCGTATTTGTTAGAAAAGAGAGACAAACCAGCAATATGTTTCTGATGACAAGCCAACAACACAAACCTTTCCGGTAACTACATCAATCTTTCAAACGAACTGGTTGTTGTTTACTTGTTGCACTTGCAGTTCTTGCGGTGAAAATATTTAGTGAATTTATCTTTGAAGATGAACAATTTAAAATTCGCGCAAGCCAATTGAAAAAACTGCGAGCGCGCAATATTTTGGAACCTAAGTTTGCCCACGCAAATAAATATTGCGCGGTTTAGACATGAACTACCTCGCGGGAAACTACTCCCTTTAAAAAATGGAACACCGCGCATAAATAAAAAGAGGGCCATTTTCAAAGATTGCACCTAAAGGTTGCGCTACGTGAAGTACACGTGTCCCATAGAGCAAAAGCCTCTGGACTAAAGCTAGCCGAGTATCGAAACCGCCTGGCAATTTTCGGCCCAATATTCGGCTAGCTTCAGTTGTTGGATTTCCCTTTTGCTTGTGCACAATCACAACACAAACACGAGCCAAAGTTGACCTACAAAATAAAACCCCGGAAAATGTCAGATGTTTAGTAAATAAGCCTGATTATCCAAGTTGAGATTGATTTTGTTGACATGGCCTTCTTGTTGTTATGCTTCGTGTCTTTGATTATTGTTCCGGGGGTGCCGGTGAGTTATTCCTTCTGTTTTTGTTAAAAAATCGGAAAAGTTTCCGTATGGCGCCACCACTTTTTCATTCGAAATAGAATAATATAGTATCTAATTTACCTGATTGATATATCCCTTTTTGTAAAAATGAGTGAAAAAGTGGTGGCGCCATACGGAAAGTTATCCAAAAAATCTTCTTCTTCTTTTCTTTATTTTTTTTTATGGGGAATTATATTACTCTATCTATGGAGACTTATCCTGGTGTCATTTGTTTTCAGTAGGATAACAGGAAAATTGGTGTCATGTGTTTTCAGTAGGATAACAGGAAAATTGTTCACAATCAAAAACTAAATATTTTTTTCTTCAAATCATCTGTCCAATTTTTTAACAATAACACTTTCACTTCATTGTGTTGAAATTTTCAAAGTTTGGGTTTTACGTTGCCATTTTGACAGTGCTTATGCATGCACGACACTGGAGCAACGTCATATGTTTTCCCACCTTTCATTGGTTGGTATTTTATTGAATATTCAGAAGCTAGTATGGGTGCAAAATAAATCAAAAATATTATTCAATTACTACTTCACAAATTTAATTACATTTTTGTCCTAAGGCATTATGGCAACTTTATAGAATCCAGAGATATCATAAGGCATGAAAGTAAAACACCCCATTCCCCCTTGATGCACTCACACTTCATAACAATCCGTTTTCCCCCATTTCAGACCAGTAATTTTTGATATCTATGATATTTTCTCTTTAATAAATTAATGTAGACTTAATATTTATAACGCTTATCGGAATTTATTACAGTATGCATGAGTAAATCCCCCAAAAAATTGTTGTCATTTTCACTTAAAATATTTTAATATTTTCCCCACATTTGCACACCATAGAATCCCAAATAGTAACCAGTACCACCTCGCGTGATCCATCTAGTGGCTAAAGCAGAATGAAACTCACTCTAGCAGATAGTAATTTTGTTTTGAACTTTTGAGGTTGGATGATGTTTCTTTGACTCATTTGAATGTTGGCATAATAATGCACTAGTGATTAGTACCAAAAATCAATCATTTTATAATGCGACAGGAAACTTTATTCTCTGCATGATTAAGCCTGATGAAAATACAGACCGTGAGTAAACTGCATAGCTTCTGTCACAGGTGCAGCTTGCACAATTTTGCGATAAACGGGAATCAAAGTTGGGGACTGAAAACATATGAGGGTCGATAACATATGACGCTACGATACAAATGTATATTTCATTTTCGGTTCGGTGCGCATGCTACTCTCTCGTGACTCACTCTGCCAGTTTGTTTACTTTTTTTTTTTGAATTGTAATGTAGGCCTATTGCTTATTTCCATAAAGAGTGCATTTTGTCTTCAAAGTTTTGCTACATTTCAATTGAGAAAATGGAATATAGGGGTATAGGATATACAATTGTATTTGTAGACCCAGTGCAGTGACTGGGGTGTGTTTGTTTTCCCAATTGAAATGTAGCAAAACTTTGACACAAAATCTCAACTTGGATTAAACAAAGACCGTACTACTACTGCGAGGCAAGTGTTTTGATCTTTCCCATTTGTCCCTATTTATATATTATTAATTATTATTAGGCTTAGCCCCATTTACAAAGAAACAGACGGATTCCAGCAGTTAAAAATATTATATTGGCAAGTTATTTATAAATGTCGGATTTTGTTAGAACAATAGGCTTACCAATGCTGGACTTCAATTTTTTAGTCTGTACTGTTGCCTTAGCCAACCTATTCTAGTCCTCCAGGGTCTAGCAGCTTTCTACCTCCGTGGACGAGCGGCTGGAAAGCCCTATAAATGTTTGAAATAGTCTCAGCATTGTAAAATATTTTTAGAAACAATGTACATGTTGTGTTTTCTTGCTTAGAAATTAGATTATAATGTAGTACCCTCCTCCCGAAGTCGGGGGGGGGGGGGGGGGGTTACGTTATTGCAACTAAGATTTTTACATTTAGAATCTCTGAGCTGAAAGTTTGTGGACAATAAATAACCTTCTTTTCCCCTGATTTTGTTCAATGCAGGTCGTTGCCGATCTTGGCATTTTATCAGCAAGAATCACTGGTGAGAATGGAGTGAAGTCAACCAAGGAATACTGCATAGCTTATGGTGGTAATCAAGTAAACTTGCCGAAGGAACCAAAGGTACAGTTTTGGCAGGATTTCTGACTTGAGCACCACAAAAGTTTAATTTCATCATTAATCTTTGACTCACCTAGCCCTGGTTGTAGGACGTCAGTGTCTGTATGGTTGTGTACAGTGTGTTCTTAAACGGCAGGACTCCAGTAACTAATAGCATTCACTAAATAATGTGGTTTAATTGTAGCCAATGACACCCTCTCCAACGGAGGTCAAGTCCATGTGATGGCTTATATTGCCACTCCATAACACAGGGCACCTCTATAATGGAAGTTTTAATGTGGATTGCTTTCAAATTATGCACTGGACTTTTTAAAATGTGCCAAAAGGGCAATAAGGCAATTTTGTCTTTTGCGTCTTTGAAATATCAGACTGTTTTTAAAGGCTTCCAGCTACACTACTATTGGATGATAATTGAAGTCGAATGTGGTTTCAAAAGGACTTTAAAAAAGGTCATTGCTCAACACTGTAAATATTGTCGTCTACGCCTTAACACCATTTTTTTCTCATTTCTTGTGATTATTTTACAGGATTTATATCCTTTGGTGGACCTTGGTCAGTCCAAGCTATGCACGAGTCCCAAAGATGCCAGCAAGTTGAGTGGAGCAGTTGTAGAAGCACTCAGAGGCAATTGTACCTTCTTGGAGAAGGGGTTGTTTGCCCAGGGAGCTGGAGCAAGATCCCTGCTGGTTGTTACTGCTACCAAAATTGTAAGTTAAATTTTTGTAGACTTTCACCAAGTACTGATTTTAACAAAAAAGAGACGGCCTAGGCCAGAGGACGCCCTCTCTGGTGAGCGGATTCCTCGATCGGCCAGCAGGGGCCGCCAGCATAGATATGGCTAGTCTTTATCTTCAAGGATAAGTACAGATACTTGCCACTCAGATCCATTGATTCCAATGGATACAATATCATGGGATAAACGTGCAGTGTTATGAGCTCTCCATACATGTAGATGCCCAAACAGTACACTCCTATTATGTCCGCATAGAATTTGACTGTGTATGTGAAATGAATGTAGGTCAAAGGTGCATGTACATGTACACGCCGGCGAAGTGTGACCTCAGATGTTCAGGCTACCGCCAGCAGTGCTCTGATGAGGAGTCGTGCTGGTGCCCCCTACCTGTCGATCGGCACCGCTGCTACAAGAGTGTCAAAAACTGGCACTATGCTGAAAGAATATGTTGAACAAAAATCATCATTATCATTCGGTTACTTCCAGTGTGAACTCGCTTAGTGTTTCTTGATTTGATTGCAGACAACTCCTGATTTGAACGACTCAACAGAGCTTAAGATCCCTGTTGCCCTGCTGGCTGCAAGTGACCATAAAGATATCTGGGTGAGTTCTACTTTACTCATGTAACTGCTCTTTCAGACAGTGAACATGGTGAAATCATCAGGGTGGTTCATTTTACGTGACGACCAATCACAGGCTCGTATGTAGCTTTGGCTTTCATAGTTTCTGCAACAGCCTGTGATTGGTGCCACATCTACATCTACATCCACGCCACTTCTGGATATAAAAGCTGAGGTGAAGACTAGGTGTGCGTGAAACAGCTGGAAAGTTGTGCTTAGAAAATAAGTGCAAGTAAAAGCAACACTAGTTGAAACTAATGGGTGTAATGTGTGACCTGGAGACGGTCACTGATGGAGTGGTGATGAAGTCTGCAGGGAGTGCTTTCCATAGTCTGACTGCTGTGGGCATGAAGGAGAACTTAAAGATATCTTCAGTGGCTGCCCTCTTCTAAACAGTAAGGAGTTACAATGATAATTTTTTATTTTAGTAACATTAGCTTTTAAATAAAACATAGTTTACTCCAAATCCTACATTCAAATTACAGTTTTTAATTTGATATGCTCTAACATGCTAGGTGAATGGAGGTCAAGTGCAGGCCGCATTGTACGATCCTGAACATCCATCGTTTGACTACAATCTCATTGTGATTTGGTTCATGGCTGTGTTTACCGTCGTGGTGGGAGGATACTGGTCTGGAATGACTGCACACAGAATGTAAGTTTTGTTCTCAAAAACCTTTAAGGGTTGTTGACGGACATGTACGTAGGTGTCCTTCAAGGGACCTGTTTAAATGACAGACAATACAGTGATTGTTTTTGAGATCGAAATCGAATTTTCAATTTTTTGCAATTAATTGTACATTAAGTGAAGCCTAGTTTATACTTTAATACATAGGGGAACAGGAAAGAAGAGGCTTGTGATGCAAACAATCACTTTTTGCTTATGTTCACTTTACAATGCCAAAAAGATGTGAATTATAAATTTTCACATAATTATTAAAATCATTTTCTCAGTAATGAGTTTTTGTGTGTGTGTGATTGACAGTGCAATAAAAAAGAAGCGGCTGGCGGAGGGCGGAGAATCTGACCGAGATGTAGAAGGGGAGGAAGACTCTGACTCAGATGCGGAGTCCGAAGATGAAATGCCACTGACTATCACATTACCCATCGTTGTAGTATGGGTCATCATGATCATGGTCATGCTGCTTCTACTCTTCTTCTTCTATGACTACATGGGTAAGTTACGATAAATAACTGTTGTAGAGTTGTAGAGTGTCATGGCCGAGTGGTTAAGAGCATCGAATTCAAGTTCTGGTGCTGATTCACCGGAGTGTGGGTTCGAATCCCGGTCGTGACACTTGTGTCCTTGAGCAAGATACTTTACTATAATTGCTTCTCTTCACCCAGGGGTATAAATGGGTACCTGCGAGGGTAGAGGTTGATATTGTGTATAAAAAAGCCACAAGCGCCTTACAGGCAGCTCGGGGCTGTATACTCCCAAGGGAGCTGAGAAACATTACAGGGATGTTATTGGCCCTATGACCAGGGCACTAATGTAAAGAGCATTGATACGGTTATTGTGAAATGCGCTATATAGGAATTTTTTATTATTATTATTATTATTATTAAATTCTTAACAATTTTGTAATTTTGTGTGTGATGGAATGTTTCCCTTCCTGAGGAAATCATTTCATTGCCTAGTTGAGTCTTACTGCCAACGTAAGTAGTTAAACTGCAAGGGGAAACTGGGTGGGTAAGTTTGAAATAGTTTGGGTTTGACAAAGAAAAATTGACTAGAGTGGGACTTGAACCAACGACTTCAGTTCGTTGAATGTGGTGGTTTCAGATACTTAATGAAAATGACAATCATTGGGAAACTTCTAACGTTTGCAAAATGGAATCCTTTATTGTCTTTCCAGTCATATGGAAGGTTTTAGCTGCGACAAGTGAAAACATAATTGTGCTTATTTGTTATTTCTTTTCAGTGTATGTTGTGATCACATTTTATTGTTTGGGAGCTTCTAATGGTCTACACGCTTGTCTCTACCCGATACTTAAACGCATTATGCCCTGCAAAATAAGGTATCTGTATTCTGTTTGCATATGTCTTTTCGCATCAAGTTCTAGCGTGGAGTACCGAGTAAACACAAAACAGATTGTAATGTTGTAATGCTGGTTTCAAGATTTGACTAATGGTTTTTAAATGTTTACATGACCTTGCTCCTACTTATTTAAATGAAATAATTACTGTCAGAAGTCAAAGGTGTCACAACCTCGGGTCAACAGGTGAAGTCTTTTTTAGAATATCCAAAGGGCAAAATGCCTACCACTTTAGGAAATCAAGCTTTTTATTCAGCAGCACCAAATCTATGGAACAACTTGCCAGCTAACATTCGTAAACTGTATTCCCAAAGTCTTTTTAAATCGCAACTCAAAACTTTTCTATTTAAGAAAGCCTTCGGTAGTGAGTTTTGTATCTTTTAGTTTTGAATTTTATGGTCTATATTTGAGTGTTGCTTTCTTGTATCAAAGTTGCATTGTTTTTACAGCCTTTAATGTTCTAGGGTGTTAATGCACTTTTTTGCTTGTAAACTTGTTTATCTACTTTGCTTATATTTTTTTACGGGTGTTCTTTAAACTGTTCACATAATGTATGTAATTTTCTTAATCTTTTTACTGTCATGCGCCCTCGAACAGGCTGTTCCTGGAGATAGCGCAATAAAAGATCAATAAATTATGAATACTATTTCTGCGTAAAAACAATTGAATTGTGTCTCAGTGCGTGGTTTTTAACTACTTCCTACTGACCCACACAATGGATAAAGCCCAAATTTCACAGTTATTTGTTATTTGTTTCCAGGCTACCAGTTAACAAGATTCCATTCTTGAGTTCAAGACCCTATGTCTACAGCGTTATACTGGCCTTTGCCTGCATTGGTTGTGTGGTGTGTTGGTTCGTGTTCCGGCATGAGACTTTTGCATGGATCCTGTTGGACCTGTTGGGCATCGCGTTCTGCATCAGCATTTTAAAGCTCATTCATATGCCAAACTTTAAGGTGAGTTCATTGACACTCTCGCTTTAAATTTGTTTTTCTCCTTGTTAGCAATACTCACACGCACAGGACACTATTGGTAATTACTCAAAATAGTTGTTAGCATAAAACGTACTTGGTAACAAGCAATGGAGAGCTGTTGATAGTATGAGGAACAGCTCCTTCTGAAATAACACAGTTTTCAAGAAAGATGTAATTCCTCACTAAAATTTTAAAATACTTCAGGCCTGAAGCCTTTTTAGGTATCTGAAAGCACACAAATGTTTGCAATGTTTGTTTTTCTTTCATTATTCTCTTGCAAGTTCAATGACCAATTGAGTAAAAATTTTCACAGTCCTGTTATTATAGGCACATGTCATGTACATGTATGTTTGGATACACCAAGTGAGAATACTGTTCTTTGACAGTTACCAAACATGCCTTTAGGCAGCATCCAATAACAGAGTCAAGTATCCTCCTTTGGACGGTCCGAGCATACTGATCGAAACTTTGAGTTGTCAACCACCGTGTCTTTGCAGTTACCAACACTGCTCGAAAGAGATTTACATCTAGTGCTTCTTCAAACATCACCAGATCATGTACAAAAAGTAAAGTGCTAGTACATGTACTGTAGTACGAGTTCTAACTTAATATCTCTATTTTATTTCCCTCGTAGATTTGTGTGATTCTCCTGTCCCTTCTGTTCTTCTATGACATCTTCTTCGTCTTCATAACACCTCTATTTACTCAGGTAAGTTCTTGTGTAAACCCTTAAAGAGATAATAGCTTTGTCTAATTTTTTAGGAGTAGACATGGTTTGTGAATAATAATAATAATAATAGTGGACACTTAGTGTTTGTGATGATGTTGATGCTACGAATAGGTATTTAGTATTACTTTGTTGTACTTTTTTTTTTAAATTGCTGTGCAAGTTTGCCCCCAATGATACTAATATTGGGTATTTAGTATTATGTTATATATTTGTAAAATTTGTTATGAAAGTTTGCCCAAAAGAAGGCTAACAACCACTCTTGGTAGCAGGATACAAGAACAAAATCATTAAATATGAAAACAACTCTAATATAATGAGTAGGGAAGATGGCCTTAGCTTTCGATCCAAACTGGACCTTCTTCAGAGGCATAAACAAGTACAAGTAGATACATATCCATTTATAGAAACAAACAGAGGGGAAAGGGATTAAGGGAGGGGTTCTAGAAAAAAATCAGGAAAATATAAAAACAACTCATATTATATGGATGTTTGCAATCTTGTTTTAACACTGACAAACTCTAGTGTATTAAAAAAATCTGATAATTTTCAAACATAGTCCCACATCTGGCAGGAAATACTGTATGTTACAGCGCCAGGAGCATCACTGGGTGACAGACATGGTGCGCTATATAAGAAGCCACAATTATTATAATTATTATTATTATTATTGTTATTTTGACAGAGTGGTGAGAGTGTGATGATAAAGGCAGCAACTGGAGGCAGTGGTGCCACTGAACAGGTTGGTTTTGCGGCTCTAATTTGAAAACCGATGTTCTTGTAAAATAAAAATATCACGAAAAACAAGGTTTTCCCTTTTTTTTTTTGAGGTATCGCATAACTCACAAGGCCTGACGACCACTTAACTGATTTGGGCTGTCCTCCCAGATCAACTGCCACCAGGGGCACGTTGCAACCTACTCCTGGGACTGAAAGTCAGGTTTACCCCTTGACAGCCCTTAAGGATGTAGACACGGGTATAGTCCACTAGGACCTTGGCTGGTCAAGGCAAAATTTCACCGAATTGTACGAACATGTAATAATTTCAAAATTATGAAAATGGCAAATTCAAGACCAAAAATAAAATAAAGTAAAAATAAATAGATGTATTTAAAATAATGTTTATCAAATGATCTGTCTTCCCAGATCCCAGTCCTTCTACAGGTCCCACGGATAACACATTCAACAGCCAAGATTTGCGGGACGTATTCCATGCTTGGTTTCGGTGACATACTAATCCCAGGTAACTATGAGTTAAAGGTTAATTTGGAACTTTGCAAATGTGAACACGCTACAAATTTTAGATAGATAGATAGAAAGTTTGGTTTCTTTCTTTCTACACTCGTGGCCATCTGCCAAATTGCAGAGCGTCGTTGTATGATGTAAAGTTATTACCCAAAGCTATCTGGCATGCTCGCCGTTGAAGTGTTTCTAATTGAGAGGATTGTTTACATGTGATACAGGAAAGCAATACGACATCAGCATAATCAAGCAATGGAAGAATATACCCTTTATAAACAGTAACAAGTTATTACTTTCCTAATTGAATTGTCTTATGAATTGTCTTATATGAATTATGAATTGTCTTTTATTTGACAGGACTGCTTGTTGGATACTGCTGCTCATTTGACTTTAAGATCCACTCTCGTGTCAAGGTATACTACATAGCATCGTGTGTAGGTAAGAACTGGTATCTGAAATAAAAAATTGTATCATCCCCTTTAAGACTTCCCTTGCTGCATCGCAAACTTGGGTGTGATACCTGGCCACACGCCAGTTAACGGTTGTATTGCTTCTGACTGTCGCCCCCGAACAAAGATTATTGACAAGATAGAGAGGTCGCCAACATATAGGGCTAGATAGCTCAGTTAGTAGAGCGCCGGCGCGTTAATCCGGAGGTCCTTGGTTCAAATCCTGCTCTAGTCAATTTATCTTTGTTCAACCCCAAATCATTTAAAATTTACCCAGTCAGTTTCCCCTGTGGTTTATTTTTTCTCCAGCCTATGCTGTTAGTCTCATTATTACATTATAAGCCCTTGCCCTGATACGATCTTAAAGGCAGTGAACACTATTGGTAATTACTCAAAATAATTATTAGCATAAAACCTTTCTTGGTAACAAGTAATGGGGAGAGGTTGATGGTGTAAAGCATTGTGAGAAATGGCTCCCTCTGAAGTAATGGGCATGTAGTTTTCGAGAAAGAAATGATTTTCCACAAATTTGATTTCGAGACCTCAGATTTAGAATTTGAGGTCTCGAAATCAAGCATCTGAAAGCACACAACTTTGTGTGACAAGGGTGTTTTTTTCTTTCACTATTTTCTCGCAACTTCGACGACCGATTGAGCTCAAATTTTCACAGGTTTGTTATTTTATGCATTTGTGGAGATACACCAACTGTGAAGGCTAGTCTTTGACAATTTACAATAGTGTCCAGTCATTTGTCCTTTCATTTGATAATGAATATCTCTCTTGCTTCTTATTCGTATCTCCAGCCTATGCCGTTGGTCTCATCATAACCTTCGTAGCCCTTGCCGTGATGCAGACGGGGCAGCCAGCACTGCTCTACCTGGTCCCCTGCACCGTATTGACAACCCTCGTCCTGGCCGCTTTCCGACGGGAGCTCTCGGACATCTGGCACGCAAGGAAATCGGTGAATGATCTCCATCGCCTTTGAATCTAAAACATGTATGCTTATCAAAATCAACAGTTCATTTTTTGAGGCTCTGTGTTTTTTTTTTTCTTTTTTGGGGGGTGTTCTTTTTAGACACAATACCTGTGTATACATTCCTGCCACCACTTTTACATTCGTTATGAATCTTAACATTCTTTGAATCTTAACATTCTTTGAATCTAAAACTTCTCTTCCCTTCACCCTTCCCTTCACCCCCCCCCCCTTTTTCGTCCCCCTATTCATTGTTTACCCCCTGCTTTTTTTCTGTATGCTTTCTACCATTCATGTATTTCCACTTCACTGCTTATGTTACACTTAGTTACCTGGTCATGTTGGTTGTGTTGTCATTTAGCCTTCGAGAAAGACTCTGCTAGGGTCGAAACGTCAGGCCATTAACTATTTTTTGAATCTAAAAACATGTATGCTTTTAAACATCAACAGTTCATTTTTTGAGGCTCTGTGTTTTTTTATGTTTTTTGGGGTGTTCTTTTTAGACACAATATCTGTGTGTCCATTCCTGCCACCACTTTTACATTCGTTATGAATCTTAACATTCTTTAAATCTAAAACATGTATGCTTATCAACGTCAACAGTTCATTTTTTTAGGCTCTGTGTTTTTTCTGTTTTTGGGGGTGTTCTTTTTTTTAGACACATTTTCTGTGTCCATTCCTGCCAGCACTTTTACATTCGTTGTGAAATAAATTAGTATCCAATTTACTCAAATGAGATATTCCTTTTTGGTAAAAACGAGTGAAAAGTGTTGCGGGATGTGAACTTACCTCTATTCATACCTATCTATTCTCTGAAATCTTCACTTTATTTGTAAATTGTTTTACATTTTTAAAAGTCTTTATATATGTTTAATTATAAATTTTTTAAATATGATTGAAAAATAACATCAAGCCTTTAAATAGTTGTGGTTGAGCTGAAGGTGAAGGGTCAGTGTGTCCACCAAAATCACGATAATTCAAATATGGTGCAATCTTTTTTTAATAATAATAGTAATAAAAACCAGTATTTATATAGCGCTTTTTACACCTAAAGGCCGACTCAAAGCGCTTCCAACACGTTTCCAACCTCTGGTCACTGTGCCATTCAATGCATTACTTAAACCATCTCAGCTCCATGGGAGTATACAGCCTCGTGCAACAAATGCGCTACTACATGTAGCTAAATCAACCACAAGAACCAACGCTGCCCTTACAGGTACCCATTTATCTCTGGGTGGAGAGAAGCACTTATAGTTACGTGTCTTGCTCAGGGACACAAGTGGCACGACCAGGACTCGAACGCACACTCTGCTAAAAAGAAACACCAGAGCTTGAGTTCAGTGCTCTTATCCGCTCGGCCACGACACCCCAATAATACAAAAATGTGTCCTCCATTTTTCAATAACAGAGTACTCAAACCAGAAGTGACGGCTCATTTTCGGTTAACACAACTGAGCCCACATCTAGCCCAACTCCGCAACACCCAGCAGGAGATGAGTTCCTGGGTGGTTCAAGTTCACCAGACCCTTCAGGAACGTTACCCTCTGATGACGCTGCTGCGAGAGACTCGGGACAGGACGGTCTCAATCCAGATGGCAGGAGTTGCCACGACGAAGGCGTATCAGAGACAGAACCTTTGCTGTTGCCACTGGATAAAATCCCCAACACATATATTGACTAATGATAATAATAATACTCAATTCTTATATAGAGCTTGATCACACCCTAGGGGCATATCAAAGCACTCAGTAATACTTCCTGCAAGGTATGTGGAGCTACGTATTGAAGTACGAGACATATTTCTTTATAGCACCTTGTAATGGTTTACAAGGTGCTGTGGTGCAATATGCAGCCGATCAGACTAGATTCTTGGGGGAAAGAAAGATTCTTGGCGTTTGTAAATAAGATGTTTGTGGCTACACATCTCGGCAAATAAAGGAGATTCAAAGAGCACTGTTTCTTCTACCAAAAAAGAATTGCAACCCTGTGTGGCCAAACCGTCCCGCTAAAATCGCCAGGGCAAAAAGGCTATAGCCTCTGTGGGCTTCATGTAATTCCGGGCCTTCATTCAGTGCTTTTATTTCACTGTTATAAATTTTCCTCATTTTAAAATTAAGAACCCCATTCCCCGACACATATCGGCAAATAAAGCCTTGTCCAAGGTGGGTGTACTTTGGCTTTTATTTTTTTTTGAGATGCATGACTGACACTTCCCAAGGGCCTGAGCTAATGGCAAATGGCCCAACTGAAAATGTCAAAATTCACCACTTGAATTTGAAAGATAGGTAGATTTATAACCGTTTGATAAATTAAAGCCTTGTCCGAGGTGGGTGTACTTTGGCTTAAATTTTTTTTTGAGATGCATGACTGACACTTCCCAAGGGCCTGAGCTAATGGCAAATGTCAAAATGCACCACTTGAATTTGAAAGATAGGTAGATTTATAACCGCTTTGATAAATTTGTTTAAATAATGGGATTCACTCCCATGGCTCTCCGACGGCCATCAAGGCCTTCCAGTCCAGGCGAAAGGACGGACTGAAAATGTCAAAATTCACCACTTTAAGTTGAAGGTGGATTTGTAACCACATGGTTAAATTTGTTCACATAAAGCTAAATATTTCCTAATAGCCCGACCATTAGGTATAATATCGTACTACGATTCACTCCCATGGCTCTCCTACGTCCATCAAGGCCTTCCAGTCCATAGAGCAATCAAGGGTGTGAGCTGTGGCAAACGGACCGACTGAAAATTTTCGAATTCACCGCTTGAATTCGAAAGGTTGACATGGTGGATTTGTAACTGCATGGATAATTTTGTTCAAGTACAGCATTGTTGTACACTACGCACATTGTTTATAGTTGTTTGTAAGTAACTAGTAATACACTTGCATAAAAAAAAATACATGTAGTTAATGGCCGAACGTTTTAACCTTTGCAGTATTTCACAAAGGCCTTTGAGAAAGACTCGTGCGAAATGCTCGAGGGCTTGGTTGCAACTTTGTTCAATAAAATTAAAATCGTACATGTAATCCAATTTGTTGAAGCTTGTTCATCTAAAAGTAGTACGTTTGTAATATTCCAGATAAACTGTACTCCACTTATGTTACAACATAACCTCATTTGCAGTTTTCAAATTGTAAACTAAAAGGTGGAGCTTAAGAAACTCTTCCCAAGAGTTAAAAGAAAAATATTATCATGCAGTTGTTGGAATCACTACGTGTATGTATATCGGAGTTGCTCGTTGGCCCTGCTTGCAACTTTTGTTCAGTAAAACTTAAGACTTTAACTTGTTTTCTGTAGGGTTGTTCATACAGTAGTGAAATGGGTAAAATTCTAGGCAAACTTGTACTTAAAATATTACAACATAACTTCATTTGCAGTTTTACAATGGATGAATTAAAGAGTGGAGCTACCTTAGCCCAAGATTGTGGACATTTTTTTGTTGGGAACTGTCAGCAGAAAGAAAAGTGCAACCAGCCACATCTAATTTTAATCTCGATATCAGAGATCCTTTTGTTTATATGTTGGGTTTCCTCACAAGTAATGAAACGGTTAAAATCAAGAGACCTTTTGTGCAAGGAATCAAAATGGGCGCACTGCACTGAAGGACGAAGACGCCATATATTTAGTGGTTCCTGAAAATGTGTCGAGACAAACATCTGGAAAATATGATGACTCTTATATGGGAGACTAATGGATCCAAAATCGCCAAACTAATCTAGCACTTAAGAGAAAATCTTCCAGTCCCTTGAGAACAAAATACATGGATTTGACTTAATTACTCTTAATTTTCGACAAGAAGACAATGAGACCAATAATTCAACTGGGGGTTAACCCATAATGTGTCCAATTTTATTCATTATTTAATCTCAAACGATGCACATTTCACCCACTTTCGATTTTATATCCATAATAAAATAATTAACTGATTTCCATTGCAGAATTTAACCTGTACACGATACCAAGCATTCCTACATGCTTTACAAATTTTGAAAACCTTGTTTCTTAATAGAAAAATTATAATAATCTACAATGCAAACACCGTTTAAAAATCAGCCAAATCTTTTATGCCAAACTCCACCGCTTATAAATACCATGTTTCTACCCCATAAAAAGCCTTTTCTCCGCAAAACAACAAAATCTTTAAAGTAATAGTTAACAAAAAAAGCTCCTGAATGTACAACGAATAAACAGAAATTCACTTTTTTATATAATCTTGTACAAACCGAAGTCAACATAAAACGATTTAAAAATAAAACCACCTCCAGATCCTCTTGCATTCAACTTCCAAATTCCAAGATGCTACAGCATAATTAGTTCTAAATTTCAGTGCATACCAGTTCTTAAAATAACCCGTTCAGTTCCTGTTGCCATGGCCACGTTTAACCTAATAGCAACAGCTCTAAACTTGCTGGTAACAAAACCATCCACAAAAAAAGACAAATGAAAATGCACACAAGATGTAGTCAAAACTAAAAATTGTGTTGGTTTGAAGAGGGGGAAGGGGAGTGTATGATCACAAAAACCAGACTTCATTACTCTCAGTTGTAAAACAAAACAGTAGGCAATTTTTTGTCATCAAGGAGGGGAGATGAATGAAGATGATACGTAAATAGATTTAAGCTCTTTTTCCCTCAAGTGCTTCTGATAAAACATGTTCTGCTAAACTGTGTCAAAATTTACTCTGTGAACCAAAGGTATCTGTATTGTCTGAATGTAATGCGATGGTTCATGTGTTATCATTTTGCGCATAGTTGAGTCTGATACTTAAAGGAACACGTTGCCTTGGATCGGACGAGTTGGTCTGTAAAAAGCATTTGGTTGGAACGATGTTTGAAAAGTAGATTACAATGATCGACACAAATTTGCCTCAAAATTGCGTGGTTTTCCTTTAACTGTGCGAACTAACACGGTCCGCCATTTATGGGAGTCATTAAATTTGACTCCCATAAATGGCCGACTGTGTTAGTCGATGAGGTAAAAGGAAAACCGTGCAATTTCAAAGCATGTTCGTGTGGATCATTGTATTCTCCTTTTACAACATCTTTCTACCCAAGTACATTTTATAATAAACGGTTACAAACGCTTTTCAAAGACCAACTCGACCGATCCAAGGCAACGTGTTCCTTTAATACAATCTGCATTTTTTTTGTAAGGAGGCAACTGACGATTCTCTTATACAATTTATACAATCACACTTTCTCAACCGGCATTTTCAAAGTGCAGTCCACCCTCGTTATACAGAGATCTTTTACGAAAGAAGTATTCATAAAAAGAGTTCCTCTTATAAAAACTTTCCTGTCATATAAACTAGATCTTGTTTTAACACGAGTTGACTGCAATTCCTGTCAAAGTTCATGCAGCTTTTGTGCGCACAGGCCCATACAACTACACTGTACATGTACGTCAAACATAATTCAAAGATTCTAAGAAATTATAACTCACTTTCATTCCCTCCTAAATAAATACAATGACAGCTGACATAACTGGTGCATGGAATGTAAAATGAAAGATACAATTTCAAGAAAAAAAGAAAAACAATATAGAACAGAATAAAAAAGTATGTAAAGAGTTGTGCTAAATACAAAAAAATCAAATAACTCAACATTGAGTTACATGTTCCAACCATGCACAGTAAAAAAGAAGAAAAAGAAAACAAATTACCGTTCGTCAAAAGGGATATTTAACTAGTTACAAAAATTATACACGATTTAGTATTACAAATATCTGACCATACATGTATAAGGGCAATCTAAAGGAGGTCAAATGTTGACATCATAAGAAAAGGTAGATAATTTTTTTCAGAACCACTCTCCCCTTTGACTTTTAGTAAACGTTTGACTCTCATAAAATTGACAGCTAAAGTATACATGGTTTGTGGGTGAACATAAGAAAGACTGGGAAGTCATTATTAAAAAAGACAAATGCCCGCTTCATTTAGCGTTAATAATCGGTCAGGGATGGTATATTGTACATCACCACTTATACAAATCACGTGTACAATGATAGCAAAAATGTGTGCGTTTTTTAAACAAAAGAAAGTACAAAAGTTGCACAAAAGAAAGTAATGTTGGTACAGTCACCAATATCCCTGAGAAATAGGTGGAACTGAAGCAATTATCATTGTTATGAGAAATCATGCTTTTACAAATGTAGAAATCCAAAGGTAATGTGCACCTTTAACATAGCAAAACCAGCAATTGCCTAAAGTTTTATGAGCTTCTGTTTTGATGAAAGTCAGACTGCTGCTTCAAAAACTATGTGTACACAAAATGTTCACAGAAAGATGAACTGACCATTCCTTGTGAGAAATCCATGCTGCACATTCGCTTTAACCTTTGCAACTCAAACCACAGCAACAGCCTGGCATTAGGAGTGCACACAATTAGTTGAAGTGAAGCCTACATTTATAAATTTGTGCTGTGTCTCAGAAATCATACTGTCATGGAATATAGGTCCTTGCTAAAACCATGACTTAAGCTCTATCAATCCTTTTGAAAATGTGAACTTTATATATGGGGACTCCAAAATTCAGATGGAGCCTACAAAGATGTGGTTTATAAGAGGTCCATTATTAGCCTACTTTGTATCTAATAATTCACTCAATATTTCAAGCTTAAAAAAAAAGCTCTCTCCAAAACTGTCAAACATTGAAAACCAACTGGTCTGGGAGCAGAAAAACACCTATGGCAAAATAGAACATCATCCAGTTCAGTCATTATCAGATGACAGTTTGTTATTTCCACAAAAGCTTCAGTAACAACCAGTTGTGTATACAATCATAGGATGGAGTCATACTGTACATCAAGTTTATGATAGCTAGAGTGTATTTAAAGTCACCTGGAAATATAATTTTTTTTCTTTCAAACATAAGAGTATATGCTTAATAAAACAATTTTTTTAGTAATTGTTTGTCACGATTTATATGTTAAAAAAATATATAAAGTTGTTTGGGGGGCTGACTCCGCCTACCCCTTTTGTGACGTCAATCGAGGCAGTGTTTTTCTGCATTCAGCAGCAATACACCTGGTCAGCATTGCCCGAAAAAAAAAAGAGGAAAAAAACTGTTTTTGAAACGTACAAACTCACGACTTGGTCCGTACATGTACTTTGCAATTGTGTTTACTCTACGCATTACAGGCAAAGTCTGCCTCGATTGACGTCACGAACAGCGCCCTCTCGGGTCGGGGTCTACTCTTAAATTTGTAAATAACATAAGAACTGATTTTTTAAAACCTTAGATAACTGTTTATTCACATTCCACTCATCAAAACACATATATTAGTGACAAAAGCTTTATTTTGAAAAAATACCACTTCCAGGTGACTTTAAATATTACTAGAAATTCTTTGTACATGTCCTCGCTTATGTTTTTTCGTAGTCAGACCTGTATTTCCACCACCTTAATTTTGCCATTGATCACAAATTTGAATGTTTTCTAACAGGGACATGGGTACTATATAAAGACACTTGTGGGCTATTTTCATGACTATACAAATTAAGCAACTAACTCTAGCAAGGTGAAATAAGTCATTCAACCTTCAGATGTATGACTTTAATGTAGGAAACACAGAAAAAAATACACATTTCAGGTCTGCAAATTTACTTTCTTACTTTTTGTTGTTGTTGTTGTGGTGGGGGGGGGGGGGGGGAGGGGAGAGTATAACTTGTTGCTGTACCCCTATTGATTTGTACATGTAATTAATTAAATAAATTGGAGTTGAACAAAGGCAATATTTCTAGAGCGGGACTTGAAGTTGCAACCTCAGGATAACCATGCCCGGTGCTCTACCAACTGAGCTAGCTATTTCACAGAGCCTTTTCAGAGAGTTTTGTGATGTGTAAAACCTTCAATACAAATTTTGCATGATATTTACCTGGGACAAATTTAGTTCAATTCTGTACCATCTCTTTATATATTCATGACTACAAATTTCATTAAAGCAGTAGCTCTAATTCAACATGATAGTAAATAAGGACATCAACATGTAAGTAATACCAATAGAAAAAAATATATCTGGATAAAATAGTTTTGAGTTTACGAAAATAAGTTTTTCACCGTTACAGATTCTCAATGCGTTCCCATGTGGCAATTTAAAAAAATCACAACCACTTGCAATGAGTAGATTCATCATATTCATTTAGTTTGGAAAATTACAGTTTACATGTACTCCCACCACTAGCATGATAAATGAATTGTCATAGTCTTTACCAACATGTAAAAAGAAATTGTAAGCACATAATTAGAAGTCATAATGAACATAACAGACGGTAAGCATTGGCGCTAAATTCTGCTCATTCACTTCCTCAAGGGGAGAATTGCAATGCCCAATTAAGGATATTTCCTGTTTAAGAACACTTCCTCTGACGGCTGCCTCCTCAGCAATCAACTAAATCCCCCTTTACCGAATGCACTATTTACAAACAAAAAAAGGTTTTTAAAAACATAAAATGTTGCACCGTATTTTATACACCAAGGCACTTTTTCGTACACACTCCCCCTGATTTTTTATTTCATTAATAAGTCTAATTCTTTTTATTTTTAACTTTTTACAAGATCATGCAAATTCGTGCTTTCAAACAATGCACGGTTCAATTAAAAGTTTGGAAATAAAAGCTGTCAAAAAGGCTGAACCAGTGTTTTTAAATATTTTTTTTAAAGTTTTTTTTTTTTATGCAAGTCGCCAGACACACAAGGCCTGAAGGCCATTTCAAGGTGTGGGTTACAATTTTTTTTTTCGGAGGCGGTTGCCACCTACTCCTAGGGCTGAAACAGGGTTACCCCTTTCACAATACATATGGATGTAGGCTTGGGTGTCATCAATTCGAAGCCTGGCCGGTAGAACAGAAAGCACTACCTCCCAACGATCTACGGACACTGTAAGATGATATACACACAGTGACAAGAAAACAAATTCAACATGTATTGCAGCACATGCAGCTCAATACACACTAATTTCCATGCCATAAGGAAGCACATTTTTATATTCAATTGGGTTTCACAAAGTCTGCACTCAATTATTTACTAAGCACGTGTAACCATTATACATTTTTACGCAACGTTTTGGTAGAATGATTTTGATTGACATTAGCAACGCTACCTGAGCTGAGACAGTGAGCAATGTTTAGATTTCCTTCTCTAAACACAACATTTCAGGTTAATTGCAATCTCTGAATATACAGATTTCAGGGTTGGCACATGAATTATTCAACCATCCATCCATAGTTAATTGGTTTTAAGTGATTTTGTACTGGGCCAACTTTCATGAAGCTGCGTTAAGCAGAGAATGATGCTTAACATCTTTCTGCTAAACAAAAACAAACAGGATAACAGTCACAAATTGTACATGGTATTATAGCCGGTAACCTTATTCTATGTACTGTAAGAATCATAACTGTGTTGTGCTTAGCTACATGTTGTGCTTAAGCAGCTTTAAAAAATTGGGCCACGGAGACTCAGCTGGAACGCTACTGTCAATGGATTGATGTCTTTGATAGCTTTCTCAAATCTATCAAATTAATTAATAACTAGGGACATTAAATTTTTAAGTCTGATTGAAAACTGGTACACTAAAAATGAACCAATGTCTACAAACCACTGCATTATGTTAAGGCTGCAGACAAGCAGCGGAAAGCTGTTTCAGAAACCTACTCTGCAGAATTTACATACATGTGTGTTTGTGTAAATGCTATAAATACTCAGACTGCTTTCAACGTGTCAATCGTCTTCCAAACAGCCAAAACTGGTTCAGCCACTGCGACTGCCTCGTTAAACAATGTACAATTACTTATTTGGCAATGAACATAACAACTGAACAAAAGAAAAAAGAAGGGATAACTGGAACAAAAAAATCTCCTTTTTTCATACATTGGCAACTGACACTGATAAACTCTACATTACATGTATATTTCACTATCATACAATATAAGATTTACATGTCAAGTTTAAACAGAATATAATAATCTACTTCTTATTTCACACAATTGGGAATATCAACTCCACCAAGGATATTTCTTAGTTTTTTGGGGGAGAATGAAGAACTTAGCACATCAAAAAGCTAACAATCCTGATCATTATTGATTTTTAGAAAGGTATATTTTATTCATTTAAAAGACAGTGGACACTATCAACTATTGGTAATTGTACAAAAACCAGTCTTCTCATTTGGTGTATCTTAACATGTGCATACAAAAACAAACCTGTGAAAATTTGAGCTCAATTGGTCGTCAAAGTTGCGAGATAATAATGAAAGAAAAAACACCCTTATCACACAAAGTTGTGTGCTTTTAGATGCTTGATTTCGAGACCTCAAGTTATAAACTTGAGGTCTCGAAATCAAATTCGTGGAAAATTACTTATTTCTCGAAAACTATGCCACTTCAGAGCGAGCTGTTTCACACAATGTTTTATACTATCAACCTCTCCCCATTACTCATTACCAAATGAGGTTTTATGCCGATAATTATTTTGAGTAATTACCAATAGTGTCCATAGCCTTTAAAGGATAAAGTGTAGCATCCCAAGTGATAACCTTTTGTTGAACTTATTTATATTGTAATTACAATAGCATGCATTGTTGTTATAAGGAACTGCCATCGTTTCCGGTAAGAAACGACATTCATTTTTTTTTTATTAAAGGTTTGATACACTGCCTGACACACTGTTCATTTTTGAATAAAAAGCATATTTAACTCTTCTTATTACACTGTTTGCAATGAACAAACTGTACAAAGACTTGTTCAAGTAAAAAATAGAAGGAACAAAAAAACTAGAAATAAAAATTCTTTCTATAGTCACAACTTTTGAGTAAACACACAAAATATTAGACATACTACCTTTCTCATACATGGCAGTATTTCAGAATTGTCTCCCACAAAAAGGTGCTTGATTGGATAGCATCAGTGAGCTAGTAGTAGCCAGGGGGGGGGGGGTACCCAAACCGAGGCCTGTAAGGACAGATGGCAGGCCTAGAATTTCATCTTTGAGAGGACAAGGCAATTTATTTTAGAAAGAGCACTTTTATGGGGCACCAAGTCAGGCTTGATACTTCTGAACAGAGGCAATTGCTTCCATGCCCCCGTTCATTGCCTTGGTGCCCTTATAATGCTCAAGTAGAAATTTACAATTTCCTCAAAGGGTGCCCTTTACCAAGGAGAAAATGTCTTGGAGGTACCCCCTTGCCCTTTTAAAAACGAAGTATACAGACCAAATGTAGTCTATTGACCCATACTAGACCGTATCGAATAACACCTTTGTTGCTATTAAAGTGACCATAATGTGAGGCAGGACGTATGCGCATCTCAACGCGTACATCAAAATCCTGTATTGCCACAAAACACTATAAATGTTGGATGTTAAACCTTGCATAATGATTGTCTAGAATTGCACAATTTCATAAAAGGTTAGTTTTCTTCTTTAATCCAGACATTGAGAACTTATACTTCCAAGTATTCCAGATTGTTGCAGTATTCAATGCAAAAAAAACATGTGTTTAGAATAATATATGAAGTTTGTGCAAATTGTTTTGAGAAATACATCCCATACACATTTTGACAGCCAAATTGGTTGACCACAAGACAAAAATACCCTTTATTTTTACATCTAGGTAGAACAGAAACAATTTGCTTACTTATATGCATTTACATTAATTAATATATAATTTTGTTCTCAACGAAGTCATTTAAAGCGTGTTATGTCTTATTTTAAAATAGTCCCCACCTAAAAAATGTCTGAAAAAAGTAAAAATTCTGACAAACCCCAAGTTTACCAACCATTTTAACAACTTTAGCGGCTCATGTGGTCAAGCATTTAAGTTCTGCAGGAAAGGGTTGAACCTTTTGATTAATTAAGGTCAGCCTTTCTCTACATAGCAAATGTTAAAAAATGTTTATTGTTTGTAAGTGAAACACACTCTTAGGAGAGGGTACACCTCAACATGCTTCTTGTAAATCTATGCCTTATATCCTAGGCCACTTGATTCAATGAAGGTGTAAGGTAGAGACATTCCCCCCCTCTCTTTCAATCTCTTACATGTACATGTACATTGTATACCTCAAGTTTTGTTTCATGTTGACCACAAGATGCTTGTGGGGTACTAAAACATCAACAGCAAGATCTTGCACTTTAAAGTGTGTTTTGCATTTTATATGAACATAAAAAAAAGTGGAAGACTAAAATGCCCTTTTTCCCTAAACCAGTTTATAAGCCCCTGCTCTTTCTGGCAATGTCAAACACAATCCTGGTTTGCTGGCAAATTCAAGACACCTGTGGTTCAAGAAACTGAAATACATAGTATGCGTTCATTAAGTTACCAGACATTGTTTGACAATAATGTTATTTTTGTTTTCAGACAACGCTCACAATGGCTATGATACATGTAGGAACTTGCATGGTTTTAGAATCAATACAGCCGTCGATTTCACAAAGAGTTACATGTACGACTCGTCTTATCTCGAGTTAGGACAAGTAACTCGTCCTAACTTAGGATTAATCTTAAGGTCTGCATGCTACAGTGCAGGGTTGGGACTCGTCCTAAGTCCTATGATTAGTCTTAAGTTAGGAAGAGTTTTGTGAAATCGACGGCTGCTTCTATAAATCAACTTCCCTTCAGAGGACAAATGTGTGTGAAAGTTTATCATACCATACAAGTCACATTGAATTTCAAGACAATACACAAACAGTCAAAGATGGAAGACACTGACTGCCACTTAATAAGATTTGAAGTATTTGAACTATTATCACGTGCTTCAGATTTTTCCGTTACCTTGGAAGTGTGTGCTCAAAACAGGCATCCTTTACAACACGGCTGCTTTTACAGGCGTCTTCTATAGTCCAATGCAACCTCCATCTTGTATCATCCACACTGCCTCAACATTCTCTGAGCTGCTGTTAATCCAGTGGGGAGTCGTGCACAAATCCTCACTATGCTTACAATAATCCCAACTACAGTGAGATCAAATAATCCGGATTGCGTGCACTGATGATAGCTGACATTGAGATCGTGGCATGCCCAGCAATCATACTTCATGATTATCGCAACATGGTTATATTAAAAAAATTGTCTGTCTGAAGTAAAAAAAAAAGGCACAAACAAAAACGAGACACAAAACGCAGAAAGTTTCCCAGAAGAACAGCAATGGAACAGATCTATTCATCGGGCTCTGCAAAAGGGACAAATAATAAGATAAAGAAGATATATTTAGCAGTCAGGTATAAATCAAGGATTTGGGTACTTTTTGTAACACACAATACAATGTCCACAGACTGACATTAAACTTACACCGCTTGAAGATAATGATAGTAGAAACATACCTTAAAATAGTAGTTGCTGAGGTGCTGTAGTTTTTTGAGAAATGAGTAAAACAATGTCATGAAAATACGTTTTAAGATGCTAAAATGATTTTCGTCTCATGATCACTGAGACGAAAATTATTTTCATGACACTGTTTTACTCATTTCTCAAAAACTACAGCACCTCAGCAAGTAATATTTTCAGGGAAGCTTTCTACTATCATTACATGTATCTTCAAACTTCATGGAAATCTGTTGACATTGTGTATTTTGTCCTACAAAAAGTACATAGACCCTTTAATCCTCGAGTCTGAGATAAAAACCGACTCATCAGTCTTGAATACGGGTCAAACTCTTAAGTCATTTGGGGTGCACCATCTATAGTTCAGGTTTGTTATGCTACATTTTTTTAAAGGGCATGACACCAAGGCATTTTCTTCTTGGTACAGGGGCACCCTACATGTATGAGCAAATTGTAAGTTTCTACTGGAGCAATTCAAGGGCACCAAGGCAATGACCAGGGGGCATGAAGGCAATCGCCTTCAAGGCCTTTTCCATCACGTCCGATTGGCAATCTTCAATATTGGCAGCTGAATCTGCAGATCGAGTAAAACTGTGCACAATCTGCAGATTTGCACTCTGTTAGTATGACAGCTCAAAAGCTGATGATTCAATAAAATCATGCACAATCTGCACATTGTGCAAATCTGGAGAATGTGCTCAACGACAACACAAGCGCGCTGCATTGTGGATATTTGTCACTGGACGGTGGGCACCGTTTACACACACTGTGGATCATGAATAATTAGCCTCAAATCCTGAATTTATTTTTTTGTTTTCCATTTTTTTCTCCAAAAAGTTAAGGGTCACGGCATAAAGTTAGGGTCGTCGAGTTACAGAAATAATTTGTTTTTGTCCAAAGCCAAATTGAGGACTGAGGGGAAAACCTTGAAAACAGTCACGGCCCCCTTGTAGGATGAGAACCCATACACATTATTACTTTTTAACACAGGGAACAAGACATAGCCAGAAGTATCAAGGTCCAAGTCTTTACAAGAAGTTGTTTTTTATTTAGGCCCAAATGTTTTTATTTTTAGGAGTGTCTAAGGAACTAATGTGACATCAATTGTTAATACTGCAACATGGAAGTTCGGAGGAAAAAAGACAACCTTCTCTTTTCCAATTTCTAGCTTCCTGGCGGAAACACCGAGTTCATACGTGGCCGACCTAGCATTAGGGCATGCAGCCAGGACGTGGGAAACCCTTTTTGTAGTCAATCAGGAAATGCCTATTAATACAGTAGGCAGCCTCTGGCTATTGTACATAGCTCATGTACATGTAGGTAAACAAGTGACGACGCGTGTGTGAATCTTCAGTTCATCCTCGGGGGAGGAATTTTCATTTTCCAGTCATCAGTCCCGTCTGATTTTCTCGCCCACGATATTTGAGCGACCTTTTGTACATTAGGCTTTCAAATAATTAGTAAGCAGCATTTTATCTTCCCACTCATTTCACTCGGACTTCTCCCCATTGCTATATACATATATCTTTGACAATCTTTCTCTGTTCTCATGTGTGGAGGTTTTTTCCTTCTCACTTATCATTTAAGAAAAATTCCCTAGGGTCGGGGAAAAAATCCACAATGGTCTTATTGCAATTAGGCCATGACAGCTTTGTATTCCCTTACAATTTTTTTTATGCAGCCCTGCACACCAGTGACACCACCCTTGTCATTATATCTGGGTTTTTTTCTTTCAGGATTTCCATTCTCAACAAAAGGTGCAGAGGGGTTAAACAACACAAAGAAATTTCAATTTAGGCTCAAACTGAATACAATTCAAACAATTGAACTAGATCTAACTTGATCGCTGGTCTACTGAACAAAAGGTGTGGAGGTGATCTTCAGCAACACCCCCTTGAAAGAAATTTCAATCATGGGTTCAAAACCAGGCCTCAAAATGAATACAATTCAAAACAATTACATTAAACTTGATTACTGGTGGACAGGAGGTGTTCAACGACACAAAGAAATTCAATTCATCTTATTTCATTTCCTCTTGTTGTGAAGCCAAGGACTCTAAGAAGTCGAACTTAAATGTATTATCACTGTACTGTCTAAGAACCCAAGGAGAGAAGACAGGGAAGGAAGTTTAAAGGCAGTGGACATTATTGGTAATAACTCAAAATAATTATTGGCATAAAACCTTACTTGGTAACGAGTAATGGGGAGAGGTTGATGGTATAAAACATTGTGAGAAACGGCTCCCTCTGAAGTAACATAGTTTTCGAGAAAGAAGTAATTTTCCACGAATTTGATTTTGAGACCTCAGATTTAGAATTTGAGGTCTCGAAATCAAGCATCTGAAAGCACACAACTTCGTGTGACAAGGGTGTTTTTTCTTTCGTAGTTCTCTCGCAACTCCGACAACTAATCAAGCACAAAGTTTCACAGGTTTGTTATTTTATGCATACATTGAGATACACCAAGTGAGAAGACTGGTCTTTGACAATTGCCAATAGTGTCCAGTGTCTTTTAATTTCAGAGGTGGGAGAAAAAAACCAAGAGAAGTATTTCAATGAAAACCCACGCAGTAAGGTTGGGACTGAAATCCCATCCACAGAGTGCCCCAGCGTGATTCAAACTCGAGTTCTAGAGGTGGAAGTGGAAGGCGAGAAGAGATAACACCACCAGGCCTTATAACTTCACGGAGGAAATAAAGACGATTGTCCCCTGGTCATATTGCCTTTTGCTTGGTGCCCTTGAAATGCTCCAGAGTAGAAATGTCTTCATAGAGTGCCCTTTTACCAAGGAGAAAATTCCTTGGTGCCCTTGCCCTTTCAAAAAACGAAGCATACAGGCCTGAGTGGGTAAACTAATTATCCGAGAATAGTATCAATATCATTGATTTTTTTTTGTCTTTCTTTTTTTAAGTTTAATGGTCTCTTACCTGGTACTCTTTTAATTTCCATTGTATCTCTTTGGAACTCTCTTTGTCCACTTTCACTGTATCCACCTTTGGATTGCATCTGCACCTGGATAGAATTTAAATGCTGCAGAAAAGAGAATATAAGATATTTATGTAAGATATGACAAAACACTAAATCAACAGGGAACTTTTTTTATTGGTTTTGACTAATTATAACTGCTCTCCCTGGGCCACCCCCAGGGTACGTGTACATTCAATACAACACACAAGAATATACAGTTTAAAAGCAGTTTAAAAGCAGCTAACAATTACCTACAACTGTACAAGAACAGGTATAATCTTTAGAAGTACATAATAATCAGCCCCAGGAGTTAAATAGATCTGTCATGCAAGTTGTTATCCCATGTGCATTGGGCAAAACCAATTTTGCTCAGAAAGATAGGCCCTACATGTACAATAGGTTATTTTTGAAAAACAAAAAGAAGAAGCTAAAAGCTAAACAGACAACAAAAGAATTCAAAGAAAGCAGAACATAAAATGTTAAATTTTGACCATGAGTGACATTCAAGTCTTACATAAAACAAAATAATAATAATACTTTGTCATGTAGACTTCCCACTGCTCCAACCCCACAGAAATTGACCATCTTTATCAAGTTTGAAGAGTAGGCCTAATTAAATTCCTAAATAAAACGTACACAAAAACAACAATAGGAAGCCTTTTGTTCAAAATTTCATTATAAACAGCAGTGAATTTCATTTTCTTTCCATTCACTCAGCAATAAACAAATTGTTGGTGCCATTTTTACTAAATGGCAGTTAAGTTAGAGAATGCATAGTTGACTAATTGTACACCCTCACATTACAAAGTCTCGGTCAGCAAATTGTGTTTCCCCGTACATGTGGAAAAACTTATTGTCTCCTTAAAAAAAGTATAAAGTGTTTGTCTTTTAAGTTGATTTATTGGTGTCTGTAATTAAATGGTGGTAAATTTAGAATTTAGAAGTTTTTGAAAAGTGATAAAATTCACTTTGTACAGTACACGTACATGTATAACCTCGCATTAAGTCATTGTTGTGCCGACTTTGTTTTCCCATGCATCTCAAAAACTTTTTGTTCGTTTAAATAAAGAGTACACAGTGTTTCTTTTTTACATTGCTTTATCATTGTCTTCAAAAGAACGACTGCGGTACGACTAAGTCCACACAACGACTTCAAGTCCACACAGGTAAGTAATGAGTCTGAATATAACTTAGAGAGCACTCTTCCCTCCTTGCTCTAACATGTCTAAGGCAAAAAAAAAGCAAAAAAAAAGCAAAAAAAAAACATGCTTTGTGCCCTCCCTTTTTGAAACAAAGGAAGGAGGCATTTTTTTTTTTTACAAAATGGTAGGGCCTAGCAGGACACTTTTGTTCCGTAAAAAAAAATTCATTTAGCGGGGTCGCTAAACATGTTTTGATTTTTAATTTGGCCTTACTTACTGTCTTTTAAGACAGCCTTTTCTTTCTCCAAGCTGGAATGCTTGTTAAAGCCATTCGACACTTTCGGTAAACAGTTTGTCCAAGGGGGGGGGGGGGGGGGGTCCAAGGCCCACACTTCGTGTATCACAACTTATATATAAAATAACAAACCTGTAAAAATTTAGGCTCAATCGGTCATCGGAGTCGGGAAAAACAATGGGAAAACCCGTCCTTGTTTCCACACGTTTCGCCGTGTCATGACATGTTGTTAAAATAAATCCGTAATTTTCGATATCTAGAATTTATATTGTTTAAATTTTTCCCGGAATAATATTTCGGGAGAAGCCTTTCACCACTACCTTCTGTTAACACTGTAAGTTATTTGTAAATCTGTGAATTTAAAAAAAAAAAATTCTGTACCGAATGTGTCCAATGGCTTTAAGCTCAGTTCATACTTCCTGTAAATGCAATACCAATTTTCACATCAACCATAAATTGCAAAAGCCGAGCGGTGCTAGACTAAAACACTCGCAGCAAAAACAGCCTAGTGACGTCAGGAAGTAGGCCTTCAAGTATGAACCAAGCATTTGTGGGAATCTGGTTTGAGTAATGACGCTTTCTTTTAATTGTCAAGTGGAGTTGGTGGTTTTTTCTTGCAGGAGCCACAACACCCTTGAAGGATGAGTCATAATTGCTCATCAATTATGAAGTATTATATTTACCCTTAATGTACATGTATTCCTTGTACATGTTGAACTGTACATTGTACATCATTGTTTTGGAAGAGTTAATAAGCACCTCCTAAAGTTGTGTGCCATCTTGTTAAAGGGCAGTTGTTTATTTTTTAAGGGGCAGTTAGTTAGATTTCCCCCATGCGACTCATCACTTAGAACTTCACACATGTGGAAGGACATGACTGTGTGGAAGTTTGAGCGTTGAGTTGCAAATGGCAATGCCAGATTGAAATGACAGGGTTGAGATTCATTATTAACGAAAAAGTCTGAAACTTGGACACAAATTCAAAGGTATGTTGAAATGATGCCATTTCTACCTTTCGGTAACCCCTGGGGTTATAGATTCCGAGGAGCTTTTGGAAACAGTAACAAATTTTGTCTGATTTTCTCGACCAGGCCGACATAAAAAGTCTGAATTCAACCAAAAGTCTGAACAATCTCATCCCTGAATGGACAAAAATGCACCCCGATCAAGACAGCGCATACCGTAATGGTGCTGATATTCCATCTTCTAGATAAGCAGTTATTGCACCAGACAATATTCATATCAGACACGAAAAAGGCTTGATGATGATTTTGATTTAAACAATTATGATACCAAAAATGTCAAAATAAGTTTTGGCTGCGCTTAGAACGTTTTCGATAGTGGTATAAACCCAAATACACATTGATACTTGCGGACTGCAAACATTATATTTTCAGTACTCTGGCATGAAATTTAAACTGTTTTTCAGTTGTTAACAAGGCTTTACTCTTAGGAGTGTGGGACTAGCGTTGTAGTTGCAACTATTGATAGCTCAGTTGACTCGCGACTACTGTTTTTCAACTTATCAGTTAAAGTAGTGCCGCCACAACTACTACAAAAAATAGTTGCGACTACCTGCTTGGTGAACACATTGTGTCACTCACGACTATTTAAAAACAACATAATTTACAGTGACACAATCCTTCAATCCTCCCAACATGAATTCTACTATATCATGTATATTCTGCCTGCGTAAAATATTTTAACACAATGCATCTTGGAAATTAAAACTCGTTCACGACTAGTGTCAAAGTGTTATGAAGCTATTATGAAGCGCGAGTAGTGAAGTAGTACATTGTACTAGTTACTATTGACTTCTTTACCAATCGTTGATGAATCTCTAATTATTGACTTACATTATTTTGTTCTTGTTGTTCTTGTTGTGGTGACATGTCGCCTGACCCTATGTGACCTGTGTGCATGAAATTTGTTGGAAGGCCTATCATTGTCCGGTCTATTCTCCGCCTTTTCTGTAATGTCCAAACAAATGAGATAAAGAGATAAAATAAACACAGAAAATTCACCAAGCACCAAATGGCATGAAAAGTAAAAAAAAAAAAACTAAGCTCTAACTAACTCCAAAACTACTAAGTTTTCCATACCAATACACGCATAAAAGTTTTAATAATAATTAAAAAACAAAATTAGTTATTGAATCATACAGTGTAGGCCTATTTTCAAAAACAAAATTAATCAGGAACATTCCTGCCTGAAACAAAATAAAGAAGAAAATTTGATTGATTTGAAATGGGTTAATTAAAACAAAGACCATCACAGCAAAAGGCTGAATTGCAGTCAAATTACAAAGAGATGAAATATACAAAATAGAATAAAGGCCTATAAAACACCAACCTTACAATACAAACAATACCAAAAAAATAAAAAAAATGATTAAAAACTGTAGTGGTCAAAGAAGGTTCAGACCAAAACAGCCTACAAATTCAGACACATAAATCTCAGTTATACACGTCATACAAGTCATAATGAAAAATAATCTCAGTTGAACATAGGCCTAAATCAACAAAAACTAAATTATCAACTTGGAACCTTTAAAGAAATTAATGAACATTTACAACATGAGTATGTTGTCCTACCATGGAGCAATGGTCACACTTAAGACGAACAATAGACCAAAGTGTCAAAAAAAATACCAAAAAACAAACAAACAAACAGTATAGTTACATTGTATATTCAATGGTCAATTATAACCATTGGTCAAATTCAACTCTAACATCAATGATACTTTGTCATGCCAATTTCCCCATCGCCCCCAAAATGCTCTTGAGAATTAACCACCTTTGATTTGATTATCAACTTTAAAGAATAACTGAATATTATCTAAAAAGAAAATGTTACACAACAAGAAAGAATGGGAGGCAAAGTTTATTTGTGACCTGGACCAGCAGTGAATTTTCAACTTAACTTCAATCGCTCTGCATTTCAGCAACAACACATCGTTCATGCCAATGTAATACAATTGTAATCAGTCAAACTAAAAAATGTACAGAAAGCATAAAATGGCAGAAAAATTAGAAAATGTAAAGTTAATTTGTGACCAACAGTAAATTTCAACCTCACTTCAGCAACACACTGTTTATCATGCCAAAGTCAAATTTAAAAAAGCACAGAAAGCATATTATATAATTGAACTTTCAATTGTGACCAGTGGTAAACTTCACCTCGTAGTATACACCCTCGCATGTAGGGGCTCCTGTAAAAAAAGCAATACACAGAACAATGGAGAAACAAACATGAAACGCCACAGCAACAACAGCCATCTACACCACCAGGAACAAAAGCAGAGATAAAAGGCAAAACAAAATAGGCAGTTATTAGAAACAAAAACAAATCAATGAGTCCATAAATTTCAGTACATAGAAGTGAAAGAAGTCAAGGTGGGCTCATTACGCAATCTCTCAGCAGGTAAACCGTTCTACAAAAAGCAACCTTTGTAGGAAATTTCTTCTTTTTTCCTTTCTCAGTCCTTACTTTAGGCATAGAGCAAGGAAAGGTACCCTCTGCAAAGAGAAACTCACTAGTCTTTTAAGTCCCTTTCAAACGAGAGCCATGTAGCAAGAGTCCGTCGCTAAATTTTGGCATGGTTATAAAATCTTACAAAATGTTGCTTGTGTGAAGGACAACAATTTGTGTACTGTCAAAGGCAGTCTTTTGTAAAATCTTGACAAACAATTGCTTCACTTTACAACCACGCTTGTTAAATTGCTGTCGTGTGAATAGCACTTCATACTCACAGGGGGAGGTTGGTCTGTTGTACAGCAACTGAAGCAGATGAGTAGGTCACTCATTCTCCTTGAGGAATTGCCCGTTTCTCTGTCTCCCTCTCTAGGCGGCATCAATGCACGTCTTCTAAGATGGCTCCGGTCAGTGTCAAAGACTGGTGGTACGATTGTTTAGGTTCTTGCATGTACTACCCTATGATAGCACTACCAGTGTAGTGGTAGTATCCCTTGGCTAAATGGAAACGATGCTGCATCATTCGGGAAAAAACAAAAACATACAAGAGTTTAAAATAACAATCATGAGGAAATGATTTATAACTACCAGAGTCTAAGAATTTATTTTGTTTTTTAGTCACTCCAAACACAAAGATAAAGAAAACAGTGCACAGACGAGTGACTGTTTGCATACTTTTAGCATGTGTACCGGTAATAGTCCTGAAGCTACGCTGTCATTGCTGCGTAATACAGTACACCACAAAACAACACACTTAAGTGGTTGCGCCACAATCAGCAAAATACTGCAGACGAGTGACTGTTTGCCTACTTTTAGCATGTGTACCTGTAACAGTCCTGAATCTATATATATACAACATTACGTTATACAGTATACCACAGAACAACACACTTACATACATGTAAGTGGTGCGTCACAATCAGCAAATAGCCATGATGCAAAAGTTTGAACCTGCATTGATGTGCTGGAAGTCGCAGGTTCAAGTTTCCTTAGTAAGAGGTCAATTTTTCTTTGTTCAACCCAAAGTTTAACTCAAATTACCCCGTGATCAGGTTCACTTGTGTTTTCTTACCTGTGTTTGCATTTTTTTTTTTAGTACTTTCAAAACAATTAGAATGTTTGGAAAGTTCAGGAAAGAAGTTTTTTTGTAGGAAAGTATTTTCTGGATGATGTTTTGATTCTAGAATCTAGATTGGATAGTAGATTGATTCATACTGTACATGTGAATGTCAGACAACTCATCTGTCGGACAACTCAATGGTTCAGACAACTCGGCGGTCAGCTGCACGCAAATGGAACACGAATGTGAAAACCACCGCAATCCATTGTCTTGTCTTGGCCATCTGTTGAATTGTCGATGGGTCGTCTCAACCGTCGCAACTCGACTCGAGTTGTCGGAACCATTGAGTTGTCCAACGGGCGAGTTGTTGGAACATTTACATTTTACATTGATAACTCGGCAGAATCTTTATTCTAATAAGTGTATAAAAAGGCTGACATTGCAATGGTAAAAAATATATAAAGCCTTATGTTTATGGCTACATGGCTATGCCTACATATAGGGTTGTTCTAAAACCCCCTCGACCCACGACCCCCTCGACCATCGACTTTTGCGCGATCTTTTTTTGTGTACACCGAAATTGCCACAGTTCACAACCTCAGCCAATTTTGTATGCTGACATCGACTACCATGGCTCGCACATCACAACACAGCGTACGAGACACGTAGTATGCACGAAGCAAACTTCGCATGATTGGCTGCCGAGATCGGGCCTGTGGCAATTGTGATGTACAAATAAAAAACCGCGGTATTTCCACGTGTATCTCTTGGCCGATCCGAGATTATTATCCCAACTGGGAACCTGCGTGTACCGCCCGAGTACGATTATGGCCAATTCATTACGTGATGATCAGGCGGACCCATTTCCGGCCGATCGCTCTCGTCCTGTGTACTATTCCTCCATGGTACTACTAGTTGCTCTAAGTGGAGCTCAAGGTTGTAGACCCGACCGACCGAATGGCCAAACGGACGTGTTTGGGGTCCCCAATCGGTGTGCACTTGTCGTGCGGAAGCGGAGAGTAAATTCTCCCAATTCTGTGTGGCTGATGCAGATAAATATAACCGCAGTCTCAGACTTGAAGTCAAGCCTAGTCGTGGAAGGAAGTTGCGTCGCGGATCACACACTGAATTCTAAATCGGGGACTTAATTCTTACTCGGCCGTAAAGCGACATTTTATGAATTCGGAATTTGGACATTCTTCGAACACGGGGCGGACGTCGGAGAGTCGTGGGTCGTGGGGGTCGAGGGGGTTTTAGAACAACCCCTACATATATGGTAAAAATAACATTAAAATAATATCGCGTAAAAAATGGCGAAACCACTTTTTCAATCGATATGAAATAAATAATCATAATGGGAGTTCCAAGTTCACCGTAAGTTGGGAGCCAAAACGGAAAATAGTTAGGTTATAGTAGAGAATGGTGACCGTTTCTGACTGAGAAAGTACCACGAAAATAGTGGAAAACCACCCTGGCATGCGTTTTTACAGCTACAGCATTTAACAATACATTGATTGTTTTAAATTGCTTTTTTTTTACGTTGATTTTCCCATTTACATGATTGACAAACTATTGTAAACTAAACAACACTTCCGGTTATAACTTATAAATCTGTCGTTAAAAAAAGTACAGACAGAGGAAACAACTTACCCGAATACACAAAAACGAAACCTTCCGTTCGAGCCTGTCCCTGAAGCTTTACAGAACTCTTTCGGTTGTTATTATTATTGATTGAGAATTGAATTTGTACGAAAATTCGCACTTCCGTATTCTATCTCAGCATGATGACCGTGAATTTCTAGTGTGCCGACATTCAACAGTAGACACTTTACACGCACTTGGTAGCCAGACGGAACGCCGAACGCTAAACTTAACCTACCGAGGCAGATACCAGACCACCTTCGCTGGTGTTCTGTAGTGTGACTATGATTTACTATGTCAAGAGCGTGCGGGGCCAGTACGATAATTGATTGGTGCAATTGGGCGTGGTTAGTTTCAGATGGACATGGTGATGACCAAAGATAGAAGCCGTCTATCTTTGGTATTGACTCAAATTGTTTGTTTGTTTGTTTGTTTGTTTGTTGTTTAGATGATTACGGGGCAGGATCGCCAGACAGGCAGTCCGAAAACTAATTACATGTAATGTGTAGTCTCTCAACTCAAACTGATCGCGACTATCATCAGGTGGGCTGCCGAAACTTTCTCACAATAGCTAAATATAGCCTGGAACCCTCTGGAACCTTCCGTCAGCAACAAAGATGTTCACAATCGACTCTTTTTGAAATTAGTTTCCCTAACGCGTGTACCAGTTCAATGCAATACATACAAAAAAATATACACAAAGTTGGCAAAACGTTGCTCCTGTCTGTTCTTCAGAATAGCCTGTTTTTATGACATCGCCTGTGTTATCGGTTAGCAATCCAGCATTGCGATCTCTGATTGCCTAATATTCGGATGTTTCAATAGAGGGCGTTATCAGTTGTAGCCATGACTTAAAGTGTACAAAAGGGTTCCCCTGTCACACCGGCCACGCAGTTTCAAAAACGCCGGCTTGACCCATTTGCTTCACTATTCAAAAGCAGCTGGAGGTACAGACAAAAAGTCTTGAACTAAATCAAAGTTTTTTTTCACAACTATAGTTCAGATGCCCCCCCCCCCAAAAAAAAAGAAGAAGATTAAAAAGAAAAATTGCAAAATTGTTGGCATGTATATGCAGTTCGCAAAAAAACCCATCCCCAAATGTACCAAAACAAACCGGCTGCCATTTTTCGCTTGGGCCTCCTTTCAAAATCCCAATACAACTAGGATAAATTTTAAAGCCTAAATTTATCAAGTCTGCTCAAAAAGTCCTCCTCAGTAAGTTTGTATGAATGTCTTGGCTATAGTAGTGCACCACAGAGTAGTGAGAGAGCTATTATCGGCAACTTGCCATTATGGCCTGTAAGAATCCACGATTGTGTGAAGTATTGAACAAATATTTGAGTCTGGAGTTGAGTGCATTTTACGAGGCGAAGCCAAGTGAAATGGAAGAGCCATAGTGTCACCGCCAAGTTATCATATAATATTGCACGAACGAAGTGCATTCATTGCTTTCAATAACTAAATCACAGATAGGCCTGGCGTGGGATTGAGCTTTGCTCTTACTGGCTACAAAGCTTTTACCATTGTTATAATGAAACATGCTATAAAAGACGTAGGCCATAGTGTTTGATACAAAAATAAGATATGTTCACATTTCCTCATCAACATCGCACAGTTAAGCATGGGTGTCGAAATCTCTCTGCAAGTGATACAGACTTGTGCTGGCATCGTAGGAGTAGTTGGAAATACATTGGTTTGTGTAGTCATTAATCGCGTAAAGCCAATGCATACTCTGACCAATAGCTTGATCTTCAACCAGGCAGTTATCGATCTACTGGGTTCACTCTTAACCCTGGTAACTGCTAATGTCGGGGTTCCTCATCCGCTCTCGGGCTGGAGTGGTGAGCTGTATTGCCGAGTATGGGAGTCCAAATTCTTCATCTGGGCTTTCTTCGCATCTTCGACCTTCAGCCTCACTGCTCTAACTCTGGAGAGATACTTTGCTATTGTATTTCCATTTTTATACAAGAGATGGTTTAGTAAAACAATGGTTGCTCTGATCATCACGGCAGTGTGGGTTTTAGGATGCGTCAGTTCGATCTACAACTTAACGTACATAGTTTTCGACGGTCACGATTCGTGTGTTTCGGTGACTCACGAGAACTCCACGGTTGTAGGCACCATGTTGTTTTTGTTCGAGTACGCCATTCCACTTGGTGTAATGCTGTATGCATACCTTCACATTACTATCGTGTTGAAGAGAAGTGTTCGTCGCATTGGAGGGGAGGGTAACGTTGGAACCACCGTCCATCACCAGCAGGAAGCCGCCGCCGGTGGCGGCCAGGCAGCCTCTCTCGTCCGTGCTCGCAAGAACATCTTCAAGACGCTCTTCGTAGTATTCTGCTGCTTCGCGATATGCTGGACACCAAACAAGATTATTTTCTTCATGTTTAACTTTGGCTGGCCGCTGGACTTCAACGGGGCTCTGTATGCGATATCCGTGGCACTGGTAGTCTCCAACTCAGCGATCAACCCCATCATTTACGCCATCAAGTACCGTCAGTTTAGGCGGGGTTTTTGTATTATGGTGGGTCGCGCACGCCTCTCAGATAACTGTGACGTGTTTTTAAATACCACCGGCTGATTTCCTTTTCACTAAATGAGAAACAGTTTGATGATGAAGGCACATTAAATCCATTTTGGTCACTCTCTTTTTAAATTGTTTTATTTGTGCCCACAAACTTTAAACAAATGTTGGGTGGACCTTTTCTTCTTTTGACAATTTTGTTTGGGGGGGGATCCGCCCGCCCTCTCGGGCCCTTCATGACAAAACAGCACAACTCGAAAAAGTACCATTTTATTTGCAAAGCAAGTACAAAATAACCTGTTTTGCCATAAATGGGATGAAGGTGTAAAAAAGGCCGAAATAGGACACATGTTGTATTCACATCCCAACATTGTAGGCCCCTATGCCTTTGAAACTTTGAAATAGAAAACGCCCCAGGTTACCCAGAATTTATCTCATTTATTACAATAAGAAACAAACGTTTTTCGATTTAGATTATTTTGCCATGGAAGGACCGCTCTAGTTACGGGCCTGCTCGCGTTACATACTCGACACTCCACGGTTACTTGGACGTGGTGTCAAGTACTCGAAGTCAAAAGACAATTGTCGGAATTCTGTGGTGTTAATGGAGATTGATGAGGTCGCTAGTCAATGGTTAGATGATTCAAGCCGGCCCGGTTCATCCGTCCTCCGAATGCTAATTCGATACGAAAATAAGACGTTACAAATTCGCAACGAACATATACTCCTGAGAAACACTTCACTTGCTTCAAAAACAGGCCCGTGACGTCAGAAATCGCCATGCATTAACATTCGCAGGCTTTAAAGACACTGGATACTTTTTGTATTTGTCAAAGACTAGTCTTTTCACTAGGTGTATATCAACCTAATGCGTGACAACTCTGTGAAAATTTGAGCTCAATCGTGGTCGTCAAAGTTGCGAGATAATCATGAAAAAAAAAAACCACCCTTGCCTCACGAAGTTGTGTGCTTTCATATTGCTTGATTTCGAGACCTCAAAATCTAATCTTGAGGTCTTGAAATCAAATTCGTGGAAAATTACTTCTTTCTCGAAAACTATACATTTGAAATGAAATTTTCAAAGACTAGTTTCATGGTTTATACAACTTTAGAATTGAATCAAACAGATGGGTTCCAATTTCCAAACGAACACAATCCCTTAACATTCCCATAACTCCACGTGCATACACGACCATGTGAACAAGTGTGGATGAACAAAACCATCAAACACCGCTTTTTTTCTTTTTTCTTTTTTATTTCCTACACACACATAATCCTTTAATTTAAACCTAAAGGGGAGTTGATTACGCAGTTCAATAGACAACTGCAACTGGCTGATGAAATTAGAGTAATTGGTGAAGCAACATAAACAGATACATGTTTGGTCATCTTTTTTTTTTTTTTTCAGGACAAAAGTGCACGGAAGAAAAACAAAATATTATAAAACTAGCTGATTGAAACTGCCAACCACAAAAGGGAATCAATGCAAAACAATGTTGAAGCCATGAAGTTTCAACCCTAGCAGAGAGTCTTTTTAAATGCTTACATTAAACACAATACAAACGGGTATAAATAGCGGCCTACTGGTAAACTGGTACACTCTGAAAACTAATGAGTTGAATCCAACACTTGCATGAGTTCGGTGAGTTACTACACTTTGAAAGTGTTGAATCCAACATTTTTTATATGATAAATTCAGTCAACAATTTAAGTGCCAGTTTAACGTTTTGAAAACTGATCAAACAATTCCAAGGAATATTTTTGAGAAATGTTAAAATAACACTTAAATTGTTGAATTAACCCTTTTTGCGTTGGATAACAAAATTAAAATGTTGGATTTACAAACAAAACGCTGGATCCAACGCTTTCAAAGTGTAGTCACTCACCGAACTCATGCAAGTGTTGAGTTAAACTCTTTAGTTTTTTGATACGAACGAGGTTAGTGTATGTAATGAATGAGTACTCAGAAACGAATGGCATCATAAAGGGTATACATGACACAGTGCATGTAAAAGTGATTATGTTCTGTCAGCTTAGGCATAAACTACAATTTGTCGATAGATAGTGATGTACATTCTACTATTTTATTGTTAAAACCAATATTTGTAAACAATGTATTTTTTTCCCTCGTGAAATATAAATTCCTTTGCAACTATTTTGTTTTCCACAACACTATATCCTGTAATCACAGAACCAAATTAACGTGTATAAATAAACAATGCCGGGTGAACATACTTTTGTTTCCTCCTCGATCTATCGCCCTTTACATAATTGCGTCATTCCCTTTAACGATATGTCGTTTCCTGGAATTATTATATTTTGTTTCCCCGCAACCATGTTGTTCCCCCGCAAGTATATTTCGTTCAAGCGAAAACTTATTCCGTGCTTATCGAGAGAAGACAAAAAAATGTATTCTGAGAGAACTACTTCATAATACTTCTTTCCGAGGGGAACGACATCAACAATTAGCTGGTATGTGTTTGATATGAAAACTGATTGTTCTGATCTTAGGATAGGAAACTATTAATATATTAATTTTGGTTGTACCCATGTACACCGATGTGTGTTAACACTGTATAGGCCGATACGCCTTTCTTAATATGTATGCATGAGGTACATCACAATGCTAACTCAAAAACGAGGCGATGGGCGCACCCACTGCAAGTGATGGGGAACGTGCGCCCATAGCCTCATGTTGGGTAAGAATGATGACGTCATGCATAAGCATTTAGAGGGACGTACACTCAGTACTTCCCCGAGCTCTGCGAAGAAAAAATCATAAACAAAATCATTGTCGACTATAATAATACTATAAGCAGTGTCCTCGCAACTATAATACACACAACCGAGATTGCCCGGTAGCTAGAGTCAGTTCGAATCCCTGGTGTAAGTTTCCCTCTATAAAAATAAACTATTGTAAGGAATCTTTTCTGAATTCACTTGATAATCAAGTAGTATTTCATTGGCGCTCTTCATCAAAATAATACCAACGCCAAGAAGAATATTTGACGGCCCGTTCTGTGGCCGAGGATGCACCAGACCTCTACAATTTATAACGCATTATTTACTTCTGTTCGATGAAAGATCAACAAACAGTTCAGTGAATATGCTTTTCTTCGTCCTCTATGAGCCACAATCCTTTGAAGCTCAAGACCATTTTAATCATAGCTTTTCCCGGTCGTTTAAAAAAATAAACCGGCCAATTATGAATTTCATATAAAATTGAAAGCTCCACATCACAAAACAGTAATTCAGTTTCACTATATTATTGTGTGAGCAGTCGCTCTTTTGCTTCAAACTACACACAGAAAAAAACATTTTTATTGAACAGTTCACAAGCACAGCTTACAAATTCGCAGCAGCTATTTTGCAAAAGTCTGTAGTTTCCCCCATCTCTCTGCTATATTGATTGGCATTTTTTAACGGCTAATAAAATAACACCTTAAAATAATTGAATAATATAGGTTTTCTCGGTCAAATTCAACAAATGAGCAGCCAATTTCATTTTCATGCGTTCGAATTAAAGCTGTTTTGCCTCTCCAGTTGCTACTGCGTTTCAAATTCAGAATTCGGCCACTCAATTTCTTTTTGAGTCGAGTCAAATTCCTTTAGCACTCTGTTCATTTTAGCGAACCGTCGTTTTTTATCGTGACACACACGCCCCAAGAAGCGTCTGCGAATTTGAATGCTGCTTTGATGAATTGTTAAATTGAATGATTATTTTGTTAAATCAAATGACGCAACATTACGTTGGACTAATCATAAAACGAAATCGAATGACCCTTTCAATAGCATTCGATTTCGCGCGAAATAGAATAGCTTGGTGGTTAAATTGGTTGCTAATTTGCTAAAATCGATCGAGAAAACCTATGTTACAGACTAAAACTTCACATGCATCAAAGTAAATGAATTTCTAACGGCGAATAAAACCAGGCTGATAAATATTGAACAAAGCTAGATAAATTCACATGCATCAAAATAAATGTCTTTATTATTATTACTATTAAAGACACTGGACACTTTTGGTTGCTTTCAAAGACCAGTCTTCTCATGGTGTATATCAACATTTGCATAAAATAACGAGCCTGTGAAAATTGAGCTCAATTGGTCGTCGAAGTTGCGAGATAATAATGAAAGAAAAAACACCCATGTCACACGAAGTTATGTGCTTTCAGATGCTTGATTTCGGAACCTCAAAATCTAATTCCGAGGTCTCGAAATCAAATTCGTGGAAAATAACTTCTTTTCGAAAACTACGGTACTTCAGAGGGAACCGTTTTTCACAGCAATCTTTTACATGTATACTACTAACAGCTTCCCATTACTAAATTTAGTTACAAAGTAAGGTTTTATGCTATTAATTATTTTGACTATTGTATACCAATAGTGTCCACTGCCTTTAATGCCCAAGGTATCTGGCTCCTAAAACGGAGCAAGTAAGATTGATCTTGTGATGACGTCAGATGAATAGGGACATGGAGAGTATTTTCGAAACAATTGACCGTTGGCTTCGACACCGCCTTCTTGAACCCAATGCAGAAAGCGTATGTGATTTCAAATTGCCGGCAGAGAAAAAGCCACGTTTTAAAGGCAAGTATACTTTTTTGTTTGTTTAACCGTTCGATTGTTTTAATCCGGTGTAGATGCATACAATCAAACTAGCATGTGAATTTTCATTTCAAAGGTTGGTCGCGTTTTTAAGATATTACCGAAAAACCAGAGAGAATATTATGTCCCCGCAGGAAGAAGAATCCACAGGGCGCGTTCGATAAGCGTCCCTTGGTCAACCCCGCAGTGCTCACTCGGGGGAGCCCCTTACAAGAGCTAATCGAACGACCACATTTGCCCTCTTGTGGTGACGGCATGCACCCCAGGTCACCCCAAGTGACCCTGTCCACAAGAATGACACTGGGGGCTGACCCGGGTGAGCCCCGTCAAAGTTATTCGAACGTACCGGAGCAGACCGGGGTCGACACAGGGAAGCTAAACGAACGCACCCTTAATCTGAGAAGCTTTAATGCAGTAACGTTTCTCAGATGTTATTTTTGGGGCATGAACAACTGCTATCTTTTTCATAAGACACTGCTTCGAAGTGAAATGTTTCTCGAAAGCTGCTGTAGGCTTCTCACAAAATGTTGTTATTTTGCCATTTGAAACCTGTTCGCCCTTATAAAAAGCACCGGACACAAAATGTCAACGACCAGTATTCTCACTTGTGTTATCCAAACATTATGCACACGTATACACACCTGTGAAAATTTGGTGCATCGAAATTGAAAGAAAAACACCCTCGTTGCGTTACTTTGTGTGCTTTCAGATTGCAAAAGGATTCGATTGAAGTTTTTTGTCTTTGTATTTGGTGGCTTATTAAGGTATTTACCCATGCTAGCTGATCTCATAGGCTGGAGTCCGTTGGAGTCCGTTGGAGTCCGTTGGAATACAAGCAGGTACAGACTGAACTGATAGTCAGACCTTGACTCGTAGCTGGCTGGATTCGGACTCCCGCACAGAAGGGCTACACGAGGCTGCCCTGCCAGCGGTCACGCCCTAATGGTTTATTACATAACTGTTCTCACGTTACATTCAAAACATTTTTTTTTTTGCAAGTCGCCAGACACACAAAGCCTATAGGTCATTTAAAGATGTGGGCTACACTTTTAATATTTAGACGAGAAATTATCTCTTTCTCAAAAACGGCATTAGAGGAAGCCATTTCTCACAATGTTCTTTTACTTTAATGAACAGCTCTGCAATGCCCGTTACCAAGTAAGTTTTTCTAACAATTATTTTGAGTAATTACAATTAGTGTTCAGTGCCTTTAAGAACAATTCCCTTTATTTTCGGCTCATTGCATTTGTGCATAATCGCTCCAGAGTTTTTGTGATACGACGTTAAATAGAAATTAAAGTGCAGCTTTTCCAATTTCTTGCCACGGTGCTGTCCCTTTTCTTCAGTCACTTCCACTTCCTCCGACCAAGCAGCCAGAATGTTTTCTGCATTCCTTTCCCCTGTAGGATAACAAATGAACAATAGTTCCAAAATTCCAAAAAACACTGCTCAAACAAGTGATGTGATGATGGTTTTCTGTCACATACATTACAATGTGAGACTTAGGAACGCTAGGTGGCAGCAGAGTTAACCAGGTTATTCATAAACTTCTGAGCATGCGCACATTTCCGAGAACAATGGATTTACCTTATCAGTTTTCTGCCACCTTTTGTCACAGGAAGTATCCCATTCTATTAGCTTGAACATTCGATTAATTTTAAAGGAGGTCTGAAGTATTGACCAAGTTCACTGTGTAGTGAGCGAAGGCATCATAAATGTAATAATGCACGTTTCAGCCTCATCAATTGTCCAGTCTTTGATAACAAGTGAACATTACATAATAATTGTTTAGGTCGCGTAATTTTTTTGCAAGTTTAATTTTAATCTCTAGCCTTTTTCGAAACCACGGCTTCGGCTTTGGATTCGGCTTCAGGCTCCGCCATCTCGTCTGAAACCCGGGCGCGTATAATACTAGGCAAAGCACGCGCACTTGTCAAAACAACCGCGGGGGCCAAGCTAGCCTGCGCCGAATCCAAAGCCAAATCCAGCCGTTTCGAAAAGGGCCTCTGTAAACTTGTGTGTTTTGTGTCTTTCTGGAAGCACAAACCCCTTTTAGCTTCATGTAGGGACGAGGCGAGACTATAACCACTGAATTTCTTCTCGAGTTTTCGGCGTATAAAAAGCAAAACACTGTTACATTTTTTTCATAAAAGACCTTGGATGGAGCACTAATTGAGTTGACAACAATAAAACATTAAAACGAGCGGATTTAGCATTTCTTTTTATCAGTTATTCGTTTGAATTGCACTAACTCTACAAAATATACACAGAGAGTAAGGCCGTGTCCGAAACGACGACTTCGGCTACAGCTACGGCTAGATCGCGCGCGTCTGCCTATTCTTCAACACTCGTAGACGCGCTGATCTAGCCGTAGCTGTAGCCGAAGTCGTCGTTTCGGACACGGCCTAATGTTGGCGTACCTTCATCTCTACTTCCCCTCGTTCCTGAATGATGAACTCCTTGAAAGAGTCTAGGATCACTTCGGTAGTGTGGCTGATGTGGATCTTCAGAGCTGTTGGAGACGATGAATGAAATTGATATAATAAAATTTTAATAATGTATTGATTTACACATTGCGCCTCCATAAAATGTACACTTTCAAGCCCTAAAAGGATTTGGGTATTTTTTTTGAACACAAAACGTAATGTCTACAAATTTACATTAAACTAACTCAGTTTGAAGATAATAATGATCGAAAGCTTCCCTTAAAATGTTACTTGCTGAGGCGCTGTAGTTTTGAGAAATGAGTAAAGCAATGCCACGAAAATAATTTTCGTCTCAGTCGTCAGTGAGACAAAAATTATTCAAGCATGTAAAAACGTATTAACCAGTTATGGTATGTTGTGGTAAAGGTAAAATACCATAACTGGTTAATACGTTTTTACATGCTAAAACTGAGACTAAAATTATTTTTGTACTCATTTCTTAAAAACCACCTCAGCAAGTAATATTTTAAGGGAAGCTTTCTACTATTATTAACTTCAAACTTATTAAGTTAAATGTAAATCTGTGGACATTGTGTAAAAAGTACCCATACCCTCTAACAAAGTAATCAGTGATGAGATATTGATTTACACGTTTTATTGGAATCTTGAGGTTATTGTTTTTAATATTAGTATATGTTTCTGGTAACGAAACAAATCATGAGACATAATTGAACGTGAACATTGTAGCTCGCAAGCTTGTGGAAACTTTTAAACAAGGGTGTCTGCTATTTGACCATAAACCCCATCTTCTACGGTTAGTTATTTGGATTTCTTTTACGGGAAATAAAAATTCTAGTATATTATTATTATTATAAATATATATTTATTTCATCAACAATGATGAAAAGACGCTAGCAGTAAAAATACTGATTTGCGGTCTATAATGTACACTATGGTACACTATCATGGTAGTTAAATGCACAAACGACACAAGACCCACAATATAACAGTTTAAAAAGACCCAGAATTGTACAAAAAGACAACCTTATCACAGTACCTTCCCTAACCAGATCAGGAAAGCATTGCAAAACAGAGACAGCAACACTACAAGCTATTGTTTGTTGGTAAGATTATTCAGGCAAGATGGAATCGGGCTGGTCTTTTAACGCTAAGTACGGTAATACGGGACTTGTTATCCCAACGACGGCGATGGAAAATATCGTGCTCAAGGACACACGCTGTTACTATCTTGGTCATGTTCCCTGTTTCCAATAAAAGTAGTAAATGCCAACAGTAATTGCGCAAAAATGGCACCAGACTATTATTTCGTCCAGCCACAGCTTGGTTACAATGAGTTGGAATGGAGTAAAATCAAGATGGCCACACCGTGATAAAGGTCTATAGTGTCAAGACCGGGACTCGAACCCACAAAGTTCGGATCAGAAACACAAGAGATTGAGCCCTCTGCTCGTAACTGCTAAGGCACGGTACGCCCCGTGGTAATATATCTTTCACCTTAAAGGCAGTGGACACTATTGGTATTTGTCAAAGACTAGTCTTCACATTTGGTGTATCTCAACATATGCATAAAATAACAAACCTGTGAAAATTTGAGCTCAATCGGTCATCGAACTTGCGAGATAATAATGAAAGAAAAAACACCCTTGTCACACGAAGTTGTGTGCGTTTAGATGGTTGATTTCGAGACCTCAAGTTCTAAATCTGAGGTCTCGAAATCAAATTCGTTGAAAATTACGTCTTTCTCTAAAACTATGGCACTTCAGAGGGAGCCGTTTCTCACAATGTTTTATACCATCAACCTCTCCCCAGTTTTATTCCAATAACTATTTTGAGTATTTACCAATAGTGTCCACTGCCTTTAAGTCACTGCTACATCACGAATTCCCCTTTGATCCAGAACATTTCTGGAAAAACATTAGCTGTAATTATTTATACTACAACTTTAAGCAAGATATGACAACATAAAGTCAGCGTCATCCGTGGGTTTCGTAAAAAAACTCACACAAAAAGCATGTCTCCAATTTTCCAGAGTATAGCTTCTTCTGTCTTTGAGTTTTTGTAGATAATTATGGTTGTTTTCCCTTGTTCCATCCGAGCTCGTTAGGTTGTATTTGACTGTTTTTTTTGTCATGTTCCGTTCCCTGTAGTGTTCTCGATCTGAAGTCCAGTATCTTGTTTTATGAAGGCATTTCTAGACACAAAATTGGTCTTTTGAATATGACTTCATGTTCGCCTCTGCTTCATTGTGTCTAATTCTCCTTGTTGTTTGTATGTGCACATTTTGCAGCATGGAAACAACATTGTCTAAACTGAAGTCGAATCGAATTCACGCGAACAATATTGTAAGAAACCTCTTACAGTAAAAGGTTTAATCTTGAAACTGATATTACGAAGTGCATCATGCAAAGTTGTAAAAGATGTGTCCCTTATTATCTGAAACTCAAGGTCGGCAGTCAAATAGTATTTAAACCCATAACAAAATTATCAGATGACTTTCAGAAATGGTGAGAGAGGAAATAAGAGAGCACTCATCTAATTGCTGAATATTGACCGACGGAATTTCACAAAGCATTTATTCTTAATTATTGCGTCTCCATCCACATAATACTTGACCGACTCCAAGAAACCGGACCAGTAAAACAGGGAGACAAAACAACAGATGGAGAGATGTACTAAGTACATAAATTATAGGGGCATTGCTCGGCACCAGACAGCGAAGTATAGAGTGAAATTGAGTATTGGTGAAAAGACGTTCTTCCTGCAGGGAGTAAAATAGGCTAGAGAAGAATCATCACAATGCGCCAAGACATGACCAGAAATAATGTGTTGCTTAGTAAACTTAGACGTGTAGATGTCTGGAAACTTTAAAAATCAAATATTACATTCATTCATCTGTGAAACAAAAAGGGTAATTATCGGTAAAGCTTTAAATCAGACTGCTAACAACAGACGTTTTCGGGAGCGCAGACATGGGCAAATATTAATTTTTATCAGAAAAAAAAACCCCGAGCGTATATCTGGGCATACAACAAAAATAACAGCATCTTCATAAATATAATAACAAATTAATGATATTGGACCATTGGAAAAGTGCAGTCAAGGGCATGACATTTACTTTAATATTCTCTTTGATCTCCCTTTGTTCGACCAAGTAAATCAGATGCATAGCCATGACATTTTAATACCGCTTCGTGGACGCTACGGCCTCTAAACGGTATAATTGGTGTTAATAAAGGGTATCAATATTGGTGTAAGTCAAATGGAACCAAGTGGATATTTAAGTAAGCACAGCTCAAGCCATAAGCCATTTTGAGATGGTATACTAAACACATTACTAGGGCACTACTTGCTGAGGGTAAATCTGTCTGTATACACCCAAACCAAGCAGTGCACTCATAGTGTCCACCATACATATAAAAAGCCAATAGAAAGTTAGTTGAAAAAGGAGGCGATTGAGAACACTTGATCCTATTTGTGGAGGAAAATTCTACTTGTAATAATTCAAAATGGAGACTGAAAACACAATCTACTCGAATCATTACTTTGATTTAAAGAAAAAAAAATGTATTGTGTAATTACGTTCTCCGTTTGATTCCATCCTGGACGCTGTGTTGACTGTATCACCAAACAGGCAGTATCTGGGCATCTTCAGACCAACCACTCCAGACACGCATGGACCTGCATCAATAATAATTAATGTCAATCATATATTAATCTGTTTTTTTTTTCTTAAAAAAATAAATAAAACAATACTTTAATGTTTCACACTTTGATGAATGTCCTGAGTTCATTTACCAGATTCGTTTTTCCCTTTCTTTCTTCTTTTCTTTACTTGTGTTTATTGTATTGTATCCGGTTACAAAAGGATTGTAACCCCCTCAAAAAGGTATATCTATGAGCCAAATTGACAGTTATTACATACATTTTTAATAATCATGACGTCGGTACCATTCAGAGTCTTTCAAATTTCGACATTATCTTATCAACAGCAGTAGATTAAATTCCAAGACAAAAAGTGTCAAGAACAAAAATGTTAAAGGCAGTGGACACTATTGGTAATTGTCAAAGACCAGTCTTCTCACTTGGTGTATCTCAACATATGCATAAAATAACAAACCTGTGAAAATTTGAGCTCAATCGGTCATCAAAGTTGCGAGATAATGATGAAAGAAGAAAACACCCTTGTCATACGGATTTGTTTGCTTTCTGATGCTTGATTTCGAGACCTCAAGTTCGAGACCTCTGATTTCTCGAAAACTACGTCACTTCAGAGGGAGCTGTTTCTCACAATGTTTTATACTATCAACCTCTCCCCATTACTTGTAATCGAGAACGGTTTTACGATGATAATTATTTTGAGTAATTACCAATAGTGTCCACTGCCTTTAGGTAAATGAGCCCCTGTTGACATTATGGCAGATACAATGATACAACACTATAAGGTTTGGGTAAATTTGCCAGTGTCACCCCAAACCTAAACAGTGCTCCAATTGGTGCTCCACCATATCTCAAAAAGGCTATAGTTAGTACACATGCTGCTGCCCGCGCAAACCAAAGAAACATTGATACTTCACAACAATGCCATGCCACGAAATCCATTAGACAGACGTCCGATTGCCACTGTTTATAATGAAGTTACATGTATTGAAGCCGTGGCGTAAACTGAATTAAAGACACAGGACACCTTTGGTAATATTGTCAAAGACCAGTATCCTCACTTAATGCATAAAATAACAAACCTGTGTAATTTGGCTTCAATGAAATCCTTGTTGCATTACTTTGTGTGCTCTCAGACCTCTTACTAAAAAACTACGTCACTTCAGAGTGAGTTATTCTCATAATGTTGTATAACATCAACAGCTCTCCATTGCTCGTAACCAAGTAAGTTGTTATTCTAAAATTTATTTTGAGTAGCTAACAATGGTGTTTATGCCTTTAAGAAGAAACACGCAGATATAAGATTTTAGCAGTGTACCTGAGTGAATGCCAGCCCGTAGTTGAAGCTTCCATTCTGGTTTGTGCCTCACTTTGAATGTTCCCGCTGCCACAAGCAATGACAGCGCCATGTTGGCGATTTCTCGCGCATGGTCATTGCCGTTGCGGATTGGCAGGCCTGACACCACCATGTAGGCGTCTCCAATTGTCTCAACCTATTGACAAATGAAACGAGAACAATTAACTCCTGAATATAACTGACATGGTTTCCTTTGTCTCGTAAGATTCACAAGGCCTGAGGGCCACTTCAAGGTGTGAGCTACCTACAAACCAACTGTTTTTCCAGGAGCCTTTGTCACCTACTCCTGGAGCTGAAACAGGGTTGCCCCCTTTTTAGTCCTTATACGAATGGAGTCTTGGTATCATCCACCAGAAGCCAGGCTAATAGAGCAGTTCCAATGGTAGGTTACTGCAGAAGAATAACGTACAATTGTTGAAGACAAATTGACAAAAACAATAGCGATTGTGTGACAACTGACAATACAATAAAACAATCTATATGGCTTGTGGAAACGCCATTAAAGTGTGCGGAATAAAGACATTCACACCATTAATTGTTCATGTAATATTGTTTACACAGTTTTGCCTATATTATGACCAAAGCTTACTTTGTATACGTCGAAGTTGCCAATGATCTCATCAAAACACGTGTACAGGTCGTTCAGCAGTGTAACAACCTGAAAGCAATTTAGGGTAAACATTATTAGTAAAAATTCACTGCTCCATTCATTTAAATTCATTTCACTTCATTTTTGTTATGCCTTTGAAGTTAAAGACTCTCAGAATATCGAACTTAATTACTGTTCTTTTCAGAATTGAGAAGTCTCCCGAACCCCCGAACAATCTACCCGCGCTAGTCGAGAAAGAAAGAAAGACAGTTCTCTAAGAACAAACTCTAGCTGGCAAGTATTTTTTATACACACATGGTGTTACCGCAAACTATATATTAATTACTTTCCCAAATGAAAGGAACATGACTAGGAAAAGGAAGTTTCAATTTTAGAAAGGCTCCATGTAAGGCAACAAACAACAGACTTTGTTCGTCAACTCAAAACAAAGCGAGGTCAACGATAGCCTGAACATCTGATGTCACACTTCGAGGCTCGTGAGTAACGACAGAGAGTTTGGTCTCAAGCCTAGGTCAGTCCCCGTCCATTTGCACCTTTCACTTACTATCATATGCAGACGGCTGCAAGTGCAGCTGCCAAACGTCACATCGGACCAATCAAAACACAGACATAGAAAGCTTACGTCACTGCACGTTTATCAAATGAAATGTTTTATCCATTTTTATATTTTTGGTTCTGAAAAGCTAGTACCTGTCTTTATTCTTGCGGATGAAGACAGGGGCCCAGTATAGGTTATGGGAGACTTTTGAACGCTAGGTGGCAGTAGACTTACCTGCTGCCACCATGCGTCAAAAACACCCCGGTTGAAAAAAAAAAAAAAAAAAAAAACATTCTGTCATTGCTGGTCGTTTTGAAGTAAGCAAACTTGACCCACCTGCATAGGGGTACTGTCTGATGAAAGCGCAGTGAATCCCACGATGTCACTGAAGAAAATCGTCACATTGTCATAAGACTCTGGGTGAACCGTGGATCCCATTTTAAGCTGATCGGCTACAGACCTGATTAGGATAAAAGAAGAAACATGACCAAATTAAACAAAGATATATCACAAAATAATCAATAATACCATACTAATAATAATAACACAAACAGTTTGCCCTTCCTTACATAAAAGTATGTACAATGTAATCTCGTTGGTAAGACACTGCTCTAGAATTGCAAAGGTCGTGGGTTCGAATCTCACCTGAGCAATTATGTCTTTGATTTTTTTTTCCACAAAGCTCGGGTAAGTACTGAGTATACGGTGCAACACACGGTGTATATGGGTAATTCATGTGGATTCTGTGGTCAAATGTTGTATCAGAACATTGAGATAAATTGGCATTGAGTGGTTTCATTTTGTTCAATGCTTACTTCGGCAAGACTTCATAGAGGAGCGTCTCGGCTCTCTTCTTCTCTTCCAAGAAAGCAGAGGTTCTCTCCTCCACAAGACCTTCCAAGTTACTGGCGTATGACTCCATACGAGCTAGCAGGTTATCCAGGATACCTCCTGAGACGTTTCTGTTAAATGGAAGGTATACGTTTGGTAACCACTCTTAAAATTAATGACAATAAAAACATTTTGGTTATAGAAGCCTACAGTAGCGTTTCAAACGTTCAAAGCCTAGCAGTTCACTTAGGAGTAATGTGGTTATATGCATATAAAACAAAATGTCAGTTTTTGTGCCTTAAAGGCAGTGGACACTATTGGTAATTACTCAAAATAGTTATCAGCATAAAACCTCACTTGGTAACGAGTAATGGGGAGAGATGGTAGTATAAAACATTGTGAGAAACGGCTCCCTCTGAAGTGGCGCAGTTTTCGAGAAAGAAGTAATTTCCCACGAAGTTGATTTTGAGACCTCAAGTTTAGAATTTGAGGTATCGAAATCAAGCATCTAAAAGCACACAACTTCGTGTGACAAGGGTGTTTTTTCTTTCATAGTTATCTTGCAACTCCGACGACCAATCAAGCTCAAATTTCCACAGGTTTGTTATTTTATGCATAAGCTGATTTGCACCAAGTGAGAAGACTGGCCTTTGACAATTACCCATAGTGTCTACTGTCTTTAAACTTTGAATCCGTAAAGCGTTACTGCAGTATCGCTCCTCAGATTGTGTATTCCTACTAGGGAAAATTCTTCATGCGTATGACGTATTTGGTCCGGATTTTAAGCGATATCTTAAAACCACGCACACGTTTTTAAATGAAATGTTCACAAGTGAGTGTATTGTGTACATCAAAATTTATATTATAGGATTAAAACAATCAAACGTTTAAAAAACAAAACGTATACTTTGACTATAAGACAAGGTCGAATAATATTTCAAACATCATATAAATTAAATTTGAACTTCGAAATTAATCGTGCGTTTTAAGTAGAAATTATGGCTGAAATTAGTTTGTGACTTTATGGTGTAGATATATATATTTATTGTTTTTCTTTATAAATAATGATACAAACAATTGCAGAGAGGATGACGATGTCAATGTTGTAGAAGTAGGAAACAAAAAACAAGGAGCACAATCAGACAGGGACTGATGGGGTACAATGACATGCAATTTATTGCTTCCACTATATGTAAATGTCAAAGCAGAAATCACTTTCGTAACCAGTATGAATGTTAACTCATTTAAATACTCTAATGTTAATAAAACGTTTCATTTTAGGCATAATTTATAAACGTAATAAACCCTCTGCACCGCCCGAGATTTGCTGAAAAGGTAATGATGTCGCAGTAGATAACTGGAATCATGGATTCATTTTTATGAAAGATAGCCAAGGTTTATTATGTACAAATTGTTTTCTTGTCGGCAATGTTCAGATGTAATGAGTCCACATGTCGCAGTAGTTACTGGAATCATGGATTCATTTTTATGAAATATAGCCAAGGTTTACTATGTACAAATTGTTTTCTTGTCGGCAATGTTCAGATGTAATGAGTCCACATGTCGCAGTAGTTACTGGAATCATGGATTCATTTTTATGAAATATATATAGCCAAGGTTTACTATGTACAAATTGTTTTCTTGTCGGCAATGTTCAGATGTAATGAGTCCACATGTCGCAGTAGTTACTGGAATCATGGATTCATTTTTATGAAATATATATAGCCAAGGTTTACTATGTACAAATTGTTTTCTTGTCGGCAATGTTCAGATGTAATGAGTCCACATGTCGCAGTAGTTACTGGAATCATGGATTCATTTTTATGAAAGATAGCCAAGGTTTATTATGTACAAATAGTTTTCTTGTCGGCAATGTTCAGATGTAATGAGTCCACAGGGAACTATTAAAACCATCCCGTTAACTACGTACGGCGATTGTAATAATAGCTTGTCAAGGATTTTATCTGTTGTTATTTCATTGTTGTTAACATAATGAGCGCTTTGTTGTTGAGTAAGGGCTAAATTATTTCATCATCATTAGCGTGGACAAATTTGCAAGTCAACCATGAAGGGCGAATTGATAATGATCAATAAATAAAAAGAGATGGATTGACCAATGTGTACTATTGAATATCTAGTTTTGTTTTGATGTTGCCCTTTTTTCTACAAACTCAAGCTAGTGACGTTTCCTGCTACCGCATGTAACACTGTACTGCTTTAGGTGGCTGGGCGGTCCAATGGCTATTTTTTTTTTGCAAAAACATTAATACTGACTCAGGGTAAAGATACAGATATGTCAATGATTACAAGTAATTAATTGAACAATAAATTGGATTATTGAAACTTAACAGAGCAGATAGAAATGGAGCCAGCATGGTAGGAGAAAAGTGAAGCAGATAAGAAATGCTTTTATACTTTTCCCTTTTTCAACAGACCAACCACCATTGATACCCAAGCCTACATCCATATGGACTGTAAAGGGGGTAACCCTGTTTCAGTTCTAGTAGTAGGTGGCAACGGCCTCTGGAAAAAAAAATTGTAGCCCTTCAGGCCTTGTGTGTCTGGCGACGTGCATATAAAAAAACACAAAAAAAACACGGGGACAATATTATCACAAAACATTACACATAATATACCATATAATTCGCAGAGAACATAAAATCTGGACAAGGGTTAGGAGCTTAATTTCCGTACTTGAATAACTTCTTCATAACCGTTAGCAGTTCATCCACAGTAGGTCTTTCCATGGGATTTTCGTGCCAGCATTGCGTCATGATGGCGTACATATCGGGAGTGCAAGCATCGTTAGGAACGTAGGGGCGAAATGGTGGCGAGGAACGAGATCGGACCTTGTCTAAAATAACTGTGAAGAAAAGCAGAAAATCTTTATTGTAAATTGTGATGTTGTAATTATATATTTTTTTTTACCCATACACCGATGTGTGTTAGCACTGTATACTCAGTACTTTCCCGAGTCATGTGAAAAAATATCACAGGCATATTACTCGGGTGGGATTCGAACCCACGACTCTTGCAATTCTAGAGCAGGTACTGTGTACTTGTTTGTCTATAGTGTTGGACGATCTTGATCCAGAGTCAATTTACAGGCAGCCAGTTCCAGACAATTAGAGGAACAGACTCCAGCCATATTTGAATCACATATTACTCTTGTAAATTGTAAGACATTTTTGAAAAGTCACTCATGTGCTACTAAAAAAAAGTGGTGATGCATGCACATTTTGTTGCCTTCAAAAACGCCTCGTCTAACGAGGCCATTTAGATGTGTACATGTACTGTTAATCTTGATTCTTAAGTGTGACACCACAGTACAAATCACTATGGAAACTATGATCTTATCGTTTGACAACTGCTCTAGAAAGGCAAATGTCTTTGGGTAGAATCCCAGCCGAGTATACAGTCGTAAAATAACACAATGAATCTCACTGTTTCGTGAAGTTCGAGTCCCGATAATCAATAAAGTTAACTTATAGTAATAGGCAGTATTCGAAAGGGGCGTCTTTGCTTGCCGCAGAAAAGAACACCCTCATCTACAGCCAGTAGCCACAGCAGTGAAGTCACCGCAAGTTTTAATGCTCCGGAAGCAATGCGCACGGTATTTAATTGGATACTTTGGAACACTAAGTAACAGCAGGCTTACCGGGTAAAATGTGCACATTACCGATAACAGTGGATTTACCATGGTGAGTTTGCTGCCACCTACCGTCCCAACAGTCCTTTATTATCATCAAAAAGATCACCTGTGGGAGATTATTAGTCGACATTAGGGAGAACTTAGCCTGAACGTCTGACGTCAGTCTAAGCTCGTCCAGTCTAGGGAGAACTATGCTCAAGCTTCTTCTGATAGCGCCCTCTTTTGAATCCTCCTCCTCCGTCCCATGTTAATTCCCCATACGGGAGACGCAATCTTCGGTGGGCAGATTTCCCTTGGACTCCAGAATGGGTATAGTCTATTCTGTTTTACACCATTGTGCATAAAGCCGGCCTCAGTCGACCTATGATTTTCTTAGTAACGCCCGCAACGACGACGCGCAGCGCAGCGTCGACAACGCGCAGACAACATTATGCTCAGGTCACAACAAACCAATCGCAGGCGCACGAGTTCTCAGCTGTGAACTCGTGCGCCTGCGATTGGTTCCCGACCGTCGGGATCACGTCGTACACAAGTTGAAATTGTTCTACTCTTGCGACTGTTACTTTTTTTTTTTTTCGAGCGGCGACTGTTTCAGATTGTCTTAAAATCATCGCGGTTCTCATGTCGTAAATAATCAGTGTGGTCCTGAAAAGTCAGTCGCCGACTGTTTTTGTTGTTGACGCAAGGGCGACCTGAGGCCGACTTAACATGTTTCATGAAAAATGAATGGTCTAAATCGCCCTGGGGCACCCCTATTTCTTTCATCACGTCCATGCGTTTACCTTGGATATCCTCATTGTGCTTGCGCTCATATTCAAACGGTACCCCTCTCATCATGACTTCCTGCATAATGATTGCTACAGCATAAATATCTCCCTCCTTCTTGACCTTCAGGATTGGATTTCTCAGTTGTTCCGGAGCCTTCCAAAGTGATTCTGAAGAAAAAAAAACACCCACAAAGCAAAGTGTTCACGTGTACATGCACCTAGTATTTTCTGTTCACGCAAATAACACACTAAAACACATATGTTATGTGTGTGATGAGTGCCTTCTGGTACGAAACAGTCTGTTCAGAAGAGATGTGCCAAATATGGGGTGTCGTAGCAGAGCCGAACCTTTAAGCTCTGGTGATTCTGTTTAACAGGGTGTGGGTTCGAATTCCAGGCGTGGCACTTATGTCCCTGAGCAAGACACTCAACTATTATTGCTTCTCTCCACCCAGGAGTAAATGGGTATTCGAGCAATGATGGTTCTTGTGATTGATTAGCTTAGTGCACTACATACTTGGCTGCACAGGCTGTATACTCCCCAGGGAGCTGAGATGGTTTAAGGAATGAAATTACCCAGTGATCAGGGTAATGATGTTGGAAGCGCTTTGAGACATAGTGTATAAAGCGCTATATAAAAACCCAAATATTATTCTATAATTGTTTAACCGCACACCTCTCTCCTATGATATATGGGCCCTTTTCGAAACCACGGCCCCGGCTTCAGAGTCGACTCTGGCTAGCTTGGCCCCGCGGTTGTTTTGACATTTGATCGTGCTTTGCGTATGTGCTCAGGGCTCCAGACGAGAGAACGGAGCCTGAAGCCGAATCAAAAGCCGAAGCCGTGGATTCGAAAAAGGTGGTGGCGTCATACTTTTCAACTGAGTCGGTTCTAATGCTTCGTCCAAGGACAGCTCTCGAAATGAATGGAGACCGAAATCCGTCAATTTGACCACAAATCGGCTGTCTACCACGCAGTTGGAGGAGCGCAACCTCCCATGAAGTTCAAGCTCACTGTTGTGAAGAAAACTCAACCCCTAGAAATACAATAGATCAAGAGCACCACGTTAGACAAACGAACATTAAGTCAATATAAAGGATTGGTGTCCTTTTTGTAACACAAAACACAATTTCCACAGATTTACATTAAACTTACAACCGTTTGAAGATATTGATAGTAGAAAGCGTACTTTAGAATACTATAGTTGCTGAGGTGCTGTAGTTTTTGAGAAATAAGTAAAACGATGTCATGAAAATACGGTTTTACATGCTAAAATAATTTTTGTCTCATAACCACTGAGACGATTATTATTGTCTTCATGACATTGTTTTACTCATTTCCCCAAAACTACAGCACCTCAGCAAGTTAAATTTTCAAGGAAGCTTTCTGCTATCATTATATTCAAACTGTGTAAGTGTAGTGTAAATCTGTAGACAGGGTGTTTTTTTGTCCTACAAAAAGTACATACCCTTTAAAGGAGGACAGTATACATGTGGTTTGTTTAACCATTCGATTGTTTTAATCCTAGATAAAATAAATACATTACAATACAACGAACATATCAACATTTCATTTCAAACTGAATCACGTGCTTTAGATAATGCTGAAAATGTGGAGCGGTTATGTCCACACATTGAATAATAATCTCGATTAGGAGTACACAATCTGAGAAGCGTTACTAACTAAACATTTTCTTTCTTCATAACCACATCACTTCAATATGTGTCCCAAAAGGCTTTATAAGATCAACATCTGCTTGCTGCTATATGCTTTCAACTCAAAGTGTTTTCATTTATTATTGCCATTAATTTAAAGAGTGATTATCACACGTATCTGTCTATATTATTCTGTACTATGAATTGGTGCCCGACACATACTTTGATAACGTCAATCAGCATAGAAGACTTGAAGTCCACATCGAGCTTCAAAGCGTCGTTCTCCAGAATGTCCTGTAGCAGATAACAATAAATTATTAATTACTTACAACAACAAATAATAATAATTAAGCTTTTCGGGGTGTTGAAACACAATTGTACAATTTTTGTAACAGTATAAAAGTAATATACGGAAACCACTGTTAGTACCGTCTGCTGCCACCTAGTGTCTTCAAACGTGTCCACTTGGACTTATGAACCATTATCCGCAAGGATAAAGACAGGTACCTGCTACCCAGATCCAGTGATTCCATTTGATACAATATGATACCATTGGGTAAACGTGTAGTGACATGAGCTTTCCACAGCTCTGCTTTGATTGGTCGAGTTGATTTTGGGTTATTTTCGGTCGTCTGCTTGCTGTGTCCACGTGCTTATATTGGGTGCGTTCTTTTAGCTTCCCTGGGTCGACCCCGGTGTGTTGCGTTTTTTTGTCCACCACACACCGGTGTCGACCCAGGGAAGCTAAACGAACGCACACTATGTGTATTTATACAGTACATGCATGCGCATGAACTTGCATGTAATGTTGGTGTAGAATTTGACTACTTATCTCTATATAAAATGAATTTAGGTGGAAGGTGAAGATACACGACGGCTGGAGGCCAGTCTCTGACGTCATTAACGAGCCTCGAAGTGTGCAGTCTAATGATCATCTGGCGTCTGTGGTCCGGGCTACATCTAGGTACATGTTTGGGGCTACAATTTAGGTCAGGATTCATATAGGTACATGTTGGGGGCTATATTTAGGTCCAGGCTACATCTAGGTAAATGTTTTGGGCTACATTTAGGTCAGGCTGCATTTAGGGCTCGGGCTACAATTAGGTGCCGCACAGACGTCACACTTCGAGGATCGTGATTAACCATAAAGACACAGGGGCCCAGTCTACTGAACCATGAACATGCCACCGTGATTAAGATATTAAAACCTACCTGTAGACTACCCTTTGGGCAGTACTCTGTGATGATCATCCTCTTGATATCATCGGGTCCATCGGCACATATTCCAACAAAACGCACCACGTTGCTGTGTTCAAGCTTCCGCAACTGAAGGGTAAAAAATAAATAAAGTAATAAAACATTGACAAACAAGACAACAGTATTGCAAGGTTGGTATAACGAAACAAAGGGATCAAACCTTTGTAGTCAAAAATGTACGGGTTTTGGGGGGCAATGGGGCACAACGGGGCACAACACTGCACAACGCGGTATAGGCCAACATTACATTACAAAACAGTAGGTCTATATATACAACGTTTGAAGAAAATGATAAAGGGGACGGCAAAAATAGGGCTAGATATAGCTCAGTTGGTAGAGCGCCGGCACATTTATCAAGAGGTCGCCGGTTATAGAGTACCGCTCTAATATAGGTTTTCTCGGTCAAATTCGGAAAATGAGCAGCCAATTTAACCTCCAAGCTATTCTATTTCGCACGAAATTGAATGCAACTGAAAAGGGTTATTTAATTTCGTTTTATGATTATTCAAATGTAGTGTTGCGTCATTCGATTTAATAAAATAATCATTCAATTTAACAATTCATCAAAGCAGCATTCATATTCCCAGACGCTTCTTGAGGCGTGTGTGTCACGAAAAAAAAATGACGACAAGCTAAATTGAACAGAGTGCTAAATGAATTTGATTCGACTCAAAACGAAATTGAACGGCGGAATTCTGAATTTGAAACGCAGTAACAAGTGGAATGGCAAAACAGCTTTAATTTGAACGCATACAAATGAAACTGACTGCTCATTTGCCGAATTCGACCGAGAAAACCTATAGTATTTTATTTATTCAACCCGGAATCAATTATTGTACAATTTCAAAATGAAACAACACAACAATCATGGCAAAAACCAACATTAATATTTCATTGTCCCCGATGCAAATTTAACATCTATGATAAAGTTGCGTTACCCGCTGCCAAAACATTAGATTTGAACTGCCTCTAGCTACCGGGAAATCTCGGTAGTCGAGTTGGTAAGACACCGCTCTAGAATTACAAGGGTCGTGTGTTCGGATCCTACCCGAGTATGCCTGTGATATATTTTTTCACAGGACTTGGGAAAGAACTGACTATACAGTGGTAACACACATCTATGTATGGGTAAAAACACAAATTAATAATCGTAGTCTTCTTACGTGTCGGAACTCCAGCAGTACGACTCTGGTCAAGTGTAATTCAGCGTTATTCATCGGCTTCAAGGCGACTAGACGGCCCTGAGTTTCGATAAGGGGGAAAACGAGGAGGGTACTTTTTCATAATGTCCACAGATTTACATTAAACCTACAGGGTTTGAAGATAATGATAGTGGAAAGCTTCCCTTCAAATATTACTAACTAAGGTTGTGTAGTTTTAGAAACGAGTAAAAAAGTACCAAAATAATGTTGGTCTCATGAGACCAAAATTAGTTTAACATGTCTGTCGTTTTTTGCTTTTTAGTAAGACGTAATGTGGTTTTGGGGTTCTTCAATAAGATATAATGTGCCCTGGGGCTATTTAGAAAACGTTTAAAACAACTGTTGCTCAAATCCAAAAACATAACAGAAAACGAAAAATAATGAGACGCATTATGCTCTGGGAAGAAATAAACTCAGATTTTCGAGACCATCTATTTGCACCACATATTCAGCCATTACAGTTTAATATTTTGTATAAATAATCATTACCTCATATTGAGCCACTTTGGTGAAAATCTGCTTCCGGTTGTTGGTATCAGTACCCGTGCTTGCCTGAGCGATGAGAAAGATAAAACATAATTCAAGTAAAAGGTGAACATATAACATACATACAGCTTTAAAGACAGTGGACACTATTGGTAATTGTCATATAGACCAGTCTTCTCACTTGGTGTATCTCAACATATGCATAAAATAAAAACCTGTGAAAGTTTGAGCTCAATCGGTCGTCGAAATTGCGAGATAATGAACAAAAAAGACCCAGAGACCTCAAATTCTAAATCTGAGGTCTCGAAATCTAATTCGTGGAAAATTACTTCTTTCTCGAAAACTACGTTATTTCAGAGGGATCCCCATTACTTGTTACCAATTAAGGTTTAATGCTAAGAATAATTTTGAGAAATCACCATTAGTGTCCACTGCCTTTAAAGAACATTACAAAATTGGTAAGGAAAAAGATTAAAGATTTAGTTGTAAAACTTCAACTTTCTAATGAAAATAGTATAAAACATCCCTTGAAATATTTATGTCTGAAATGTCATATTTTATGAGAAATGAAAAACAAATTTCCCGTTTGCGTTGTATTCCTTCGTCTTGCAACAAAACAACATTTTCCCAGAGCGCAGTGAGAACGAGTTTGGTGTGTTGGGTGTAATTAGAAAACTGCCTTGCTTTAATAATCTAAGATTTTCGGATTAAGGGAGACTTTTCAATTCTGAAAAGAACTGTCCGGCTTTTTAACTATACGTAACTGGGCGAAGGTAGAAAGCGGCTGGGACTACTACTTTAGCTTTAAGGGGATCGTTTATGATTTCACTACCTAATTGGTGGAGAAATAATGTTGGATTTTTTTCTCCTTATATCCGTCGAAATGCAGGTTCATGTCAGTATTAATTTCATTATTTGCAAATAAATCACAATAAATGCAAACAAATGATTAAATATAAAAAATAAATTAATAATGATCTGTCTTACTATTGAGAATGAGCGGATTGAGGATGCAACCGACTTGGAAATATGATTAAAAACCAAATCCTTGTAGTAGATTTTCCATGACAGATTCGTCAGCTCGGAGTCGAACTTCATCTTCCTAAAAAGAAAAACACAATTCTTGATTTAATTTCCTATCTGGATATCCTAAATATTTCAAATACACCCTTTTAAAGGCAGTGGACACTATTGGTAATTACTCAAAATAATTATTGGCATAAAACCTTACTTGGAAACGAGTAATGGGGAGAGGTTGGTAGTATAAAACATCGTGAGAAACGGCTCCCTCTGAAGTGACATAGTTTTGGAGAAAGAAGTCATTTTCCACGAGTTTGATTTCGAGACCTCAAGTTTAGAACTTGAGGTCTCGAAATCAAGCATCTGAAAGCACACAACTTCGTGTGACACGGGTGTTTTTTCTTTCATAGTTATCTCGCAACTCCGACGACCGATCGAGCTCAAATTTTCACAGTTTTTTTTTTGTATGCATATGTTGAAATACACCAAGTGAGAAGACTGCTTTTTGACATTTACCAATAGTGTACACTGTCTTTAATCTCACCTATCTTTGATTATACATCTCAATGAAACCGCAATAGGAATGACGGTACAAGACGTTTAAGAAATTTAAAATTATATGAAAGCAGACTTTCGGGTAAAATACACTAATTTATGCTTGCTTTCTGACGTCACGCAATCAAATTCGTGGAAAATTACTTCGTTCTCGAAAACTACGTAAGGGAGAGCCATTTCTCACAATGTTGTATACTATCAACAGCTCTCCATTACTTGTTACCAAGTAAGGTTTTATGCTAATAATTATTTTGAGCAATTACCAATAGTGTTTACTGCCTTTAACTTATTATTTACTAAGCATACTGATCCCTATGCTTCCGCTTCGCATGTAATATGGTCAAAGGGATACAGGTTAAATGGCTTCTGATTGGCACCACAAACAAAGCTATTTATAAAATAAAAAGGGCTTTGGAGCTTTTGCTTGTATAACTCCTGAAACGATAGACCAGGGGTTTGTCCCTCATTTTCTCATTTTCAAGTAAAAATGTAAAATTCTTGAAGTAAAATGCAGTACAAGAAGTAATATAACTAATGGTATACTTCATCATCTCATTATTCCAGCTTATGCTTACCTGTACAAAGCATACATCACACTGGAACAGATGAGTAATAGACATACTGGCACGATGGTCGATACCAACACAACAGTGTTATCCGCTGGTGACAGAAAAGTTAACACATACCACCTTCATTATATGCCATGGAAACAAGTGCATACATCAAAAATGCTACTTAATCCCTTTTCGTAGATTTGTTTTGACATTGCGCCTGTATCAGAACCAGAATGTAGTATTCAATCAAAACCTGACACACGTCCTCACCCCCCCCCCCTCTGTGATGAACATTTTGTTTGGCTGGAAGACGGATTGAATTACATGACAACAAGAACTACAATGATAATGGAAACAACAACGAAAACGACAACGACAACGACAACGACAACGACAACGACAACGACAACGACAACGACAACGACAACGACAACGACAACGACAACGACAACGACAACGACAACGACAACGACAACGACAACAACAACGACAACGACAACGACAACGATAGCGACAACGACAACGACAACGATAGCGACAACGACAACGACAACGGCAACGACAGCGACAACGACAACAACAACGCCAATGGCAACGGCAACGGCAACAACTACGACTGGGACTGCGACTGCGACTACGATGACGACGACGACGACGACGACGACGACAACGCCGGCACCGGCACCGCCACCGGCACCGCCACCGCCACCGCCACCGGCACCGCCAACGGCACCGCCACGACCGGTGCCACATGCAATTATGTCCTCTGTTAAATACTACCCGGAGGACATTATGCAATCATGTCCACCGGACGGTTTTGCATTTGCAATCGTGTCAGCCCGGACGCTGATGCATAATGCAATTGTGTCCGCCCGGACAAATTTGCATGCAGTTGTGTGCCCCCATACAGCAAATTAAACGCCCTTGGTCGACGGAACACGTTTGCCATTTTTAACAAGCTCAGAACATGTCATGAATGACATGGGAAATGTTCGGCCGCAGGGTATTCGCTGCAATCGTAAAATAAGTGAATATTCAAACTGCATACGTAGGTTCAGTGCATGCACGCTCGCTTACGGAGCGGACAGTATTGCATGGCGGACACAATTGCATCTGACACCGGCAACGCCAACGGCAACGGCAACGGCAACGGCAACGGCAACGGCAACGGCAACGGTAACGGCAACGGCAACGGCAACGGCAACGGCAACGGCAACACCAACGGCAACGACAACTGCAACAGTAACAACAACAGCAATATCAACAGCAACAGCAACACCAACACCAACACCACCAACAACAACAGCAATATCAATATCAGCAGAACAGCAGCAAAATCATCAACAAGTTTAACAACTTTAACAACAACAACAACAACCTGTCACGCATGTAGGATTCTCATCGTAGAAACCACATCCTGGCGAATCCCACGGAGCGTCGTATCCGGGTCGGAGACCATGAAATTGAACCCTTTTCACGGGATCAGTGAAATTGATTTTGCCGGTAGATTTATGATAATCTGCCACCACCTTGAAGAGAGAAGAGTAACATGTGAATTTAAACAACCGAGGCTTATATCGATCTTAAGTTTATAATTATTTATAGAGCGAAATTTGAAACATTACGTGAAATGGATATAATAAATCTGTTAACCGACGGGGAATGTTTGCGTCAGTCAAAAGGTCAAAATCAATGAACACCATCAGAATTCGGAAAAAAAAAATGACCAGACCCAAGTCATCTTATTCGATGCTTTAAGATGTTGACAAAATTTGCACTCGAAGGATCTTCAATACAATGGCATATTTTAAGTGTGTTTAATAAGGACTCAATCACTTTGACAATTAGTGCGCCACAAAGAGCTGGATTCGACCTCGGAGAACCTCTTTAGCTGCTCTTAGGTGATCTAATGGACAGCTATTATCTGTCTCACCTTGGGTACCCTTTTGACCTTGCACTTATCTCGATCTGCTCTGTTATATGGCATACAGACGATGTAATGGAGTGACTTTATACAGTGACTAGTCATAGAGTGACTTTAAAGGGAAGGTACACGTTTTGTAATTACTCAAAACAATTATTAACTTAAAAACTTATGTAATGAGCATTAGAGAGCTGTTGATAGTATCAAACATTGTGGGAAACGACTCCCTCTGAAGTAACGTAGTTTTTGAGAAAGAGGTAATTTCTCACTAAACATTTATAATAAAAGACTTCTAGCTAGAAGTTTTTTATTCATATCTGAAAGCACTCATCTTCGTCCAACAAGGGTGTTTTTTCTATCATCATTATCTTGCAACTTCGATGACCGATTATTTAATGCTTATGATGGGATATACACTAAGTGAGAACACTCGTCTTTGACAAATACCAAACGTGTACAATGCCTTTAATGTCAAATAACATGGGATTGGAGAAAATGAAATGGTCCTCAATGGGAAACTTTAGACTATCTGCCAATTACCAAGAGAGGCATGAGTGACGGTCACTGACAGCAAATACCTTGTGTTTTGCGTGTTTTTGATTTTGTATTTAGATTTAGCCAAACTGTATTTTGTTTATAATAACACAATGCCAGCATAAACCAAACTGTTCTGGAACAGGACGTACTGGACACTAGTTCCCCAAGGATAACAAGCGGTGTGCATGAGTTTTTGGGAGTGTTTCTTCTAGGGTAATTAGTAACAATTCCAAAATGCTGACCTACCAAAACTTGAGAAGAAATCTGAAGTTTAGTTGTATGACAATGTATCTGATTTAATTTTCAAGAGGCTGAGAGACTTCTAAATATTTTTCGAGTATTTTTAAGTTTTTACCATTTACCATTGTTTGCTATAGGAGTTGTGCACCCTTGCCTGGTAGGTCTGCTGCCCTCTAGTGGCAGAGCTTTCAAAAAGTCTCTCATTGGGTCTCATAATTCATCACTGCAATATACCTTTCTTTCTGAAAGTTTGTATATACTCCGCGCCTTGAAGATACATACGCTATGTTATATTTCGATATTATTAATATTATTATAACATACCTCGAAAATGCCCTTTTCTGTATCAGTCATGTCCCAAAGAGAGTAGATTGAAACTCTGTCGCCGTTTTCAGTCATTATAACGTCGCCAGCAATACCTTACATGAAAAAAAAAACCACTTCATTGTTAGACTGGCAATGAGAGTAACATTATCACTAAACTGGACACGTTTGGTATAGGTTTTCTCGGTCAATTTCGGAAAATGAGCAGCCAATTTAACCACCAGCCTATTCTAGTTCGCATGAAATCGAATGCTACTGAAAAGGGTCATTCGATTTCGTTTTATGGTTAGTCAAATGTAATGTTGCGTCATTCGACTTAACAAAATAGTCATTCAATTTAACAATGCATCAAAGCAGCTTTCAAATTCGCAGACGCTTCTTGGGGCGTGTGTGGCACGATAAAGAATGACGGTATTCTAAATTGAACAGAGTGCTAAAGGAATTTGACTCGACTCAAAACGAAATTGAATGGCCGAATTCTGAATTTGAAACGCAGTAAAAACCAAAGAGGCAAAATAGCTTTAATTCGAACGCATGAAAATGAAATTGGCTGCTCATTTGTCGAATTTGACCAGTAATCTCACTTGGTGTATGCAAAAAGTAACAAACCTAGTGTGTACATTTGGGCTAAATTGGTCATCGAAGATGCAGGAATTTTTTTTTAGAAAAACAAAACCCTTGTTGCACAACTATGTGTTCTTTCAGATGCATAGTTAAAGGTTTCAGCTGAAGCATTTTATTATTTGAGTGGGAAATTAACTCTTTCTCAAAAACCACGTAACTTCAGAGGGAAGTTGTCTAAAAAATAATGTATACAAAAACCGAAAATTAAAAATGGCAAAATATTACATTTTCAATCAAAGTGCACCCACAAAAATTTTCAAATTCAAATAAACTGATACCAAATTAAGGCTGAAAGTTAGACTAGTCTGGTCCATGTACATGCTAGGAAGGGTGTACTTGTAATCATATATAAGAGCCTGGGAACTCGGACACAGAGATTGTTGACGAAGGGTCCAGTACGTCGGATTTAGTGAGTTGAGAATATTGAGGAATTGTTCAAGTAGGTCATCCCTGATGGACAAGGATTATAATGGTGTGACGCGCATTGATTTAATAACTGGGTGGATTTCACACAGAGTTATAGGACTAATCTTATCTCAAACTTGGAGGAGCTACTCGTCTTAACTTCGAACTAGCCATACGTTTTTAATATCTCCTAGGATTAGTCCTAAGTTATGAATAGTCCTTACTTTTTTCCTTTTTCTTTTAAACTAAACTTAAATTAAATCAACCTCCGGTGTGGTACCCTGAACATCTGACGTCACACTTCGAGGCTCGTGAATTACGCCAGAGAGTGGCCTCGAGGCTGCGTCGTTTGTTTCTTCTGACGGTCACGTGGCACGGATGTACCATTGATCTGGCATCCATTTCACAGTCAAATTCTACGTACACGTTTACGTATAAAACTTCATTATATAGATGTACATGTACCGATACAAGTACATTGTATCCAATGATATCGCCGGTTTTATGCAATCGACAGATGGATTGCATGATGTCATCATCAACCCCCATCACTATTATTTGATGATAAACAATGGACAAGTATCCACTGCGCACGACTCTCAGACAATAGAGAGTTTGTTTTATAGCTGCACGCTATGCGAACAAAAATTGTTTTGTTTGAGTCTCACGTTTTTAGCATACGTGAAGTAACCATATTTCACATCAGGTACATACGTGCATACGTCATTCGTGAGGATGAAATAAGCCCAAAGTAGTGACGTCACCTAGAAACAACATTACTGTTTTGACAATCACGTTCACGTTTTTTGCTCGCGTGCAGCTAACTGCACGTTATGCGAACAAAATACGTGAGCGCCAGAAAATTGTGTTTTTGAAATCGCACGTTTTTAGCATACGTGAAGTTACAATTTTCCCCTTAAACGTGAGCATAACATAAGACCTAAGTGCTGACGTAACAGAAACAACACAAGTAAATTTATTGACGTTCACGTTTTATCAAAGATGGCGGCCAATGACGTCATGTGTAATCCTACCTATCCTTGCGGGTAAGGACAGGGGACCAATCAACAGGAGCGGTATCTACGAAACAAGTAGTACTACCTTTGAATGTTCGGTTCCACATCTTCTTCCTTAGAGCGCGACCATCCCTGATGTCACCTCCCTCGTGTATCGTCTCATTGATCGCAAGAGAGTAGAGTATGAGGGCGTCGTGAAAAGAATCATCGAAGAAATTGGCCTGGTCGATAGGGGGCAACAAGGAAGAGGGAAATGGCGCTCATAATTGAAACAAATTAGAAAACAATGTAGTGCTTTCATTTCTGACCCTGTTTCCTAAACGATGTTATAGCTGGAAATAATTGATTGGTTGGTTGGAACGGATGGTGTATAGTGGGTACGTTTCCCATATTAACTTAATAGGATGCGTATCAACTGCTTGTATTGGTGAATATTAGCCGTAGTTAGAAGGTGTGTGGTGTATTACCCGCAAGCAACGGGAAGATTTGTGGAATAGCGTTGTCAGTCATTTAAATGGGCTCCGAAAACCCACTTTTCCCCCTATAGTCTGTAGCTGGTCGACAGTGTCCTTGTACGGTTTTTTGTTTTCCCTTTTTCAGCGCCTTGCATCCTTTGGCTATTTAGCGCTAAATACAGTTAATTTATTATTATTATATTTCACATAGGAATTTGCGGCTGGGAATTTGATAAAAATTAGAACCAAACTGATCCAGTCGAACATCGACATCGGTACGTAGCTCAAGCATTTGCTTCTTTAATCACATTTTATTTAATGTACCAAGGCAAAGAAAGCAATGTTGCGTATCATGTAGCTGAATAACAGCTGTTAAAACACTGCATGCAAAACAAACAGAGACATGTTCAGAGTCAGCCGCAAATTCAAGAGTTCGAGGATGGATTAAAACAACATCTTTTCGCGATGAAACAAACTGAGGATCCATACAACAGAACAAACATCACGCCTACTTATAGGTAAACCAGGTGCATCTAATGCTTCACAAGCATCAAGGAAACAGAGATGAAAACAACATCACAAAAAGGAATGAAATGTTGTGATTATCTGAAATGATCTTGAATTTACAATAGGAAGGACGAGCTTCTGATGTATCGTGCTCGATCAATTTAATTTAACTGTTATCTGCTTACCTTTTTATAATTACCGATAGGCACGCAGTAGGCCTATACAATGATGCTCACGTTAATTATTGACTTTAGATTACATTTACATGAGACTAAGGGGCGTATCACACACCGAAGAAGATGTTTATAGGAGAGCAAAGTAAAATCGGGTGCAAAAATCCAGCAGAAAAGAGGGGACAGACGTTTCTATCCATTTTTGCTTAAGCCAAGTCAATAAGGGGAAGGGATATATTTTGCTGCTCAAACCAAGCGAAAAGGAAGAGGGGATAAATTTGGTTATCCCTTGAAACTCAGACATGAAAAAATGTGCGACCTAATTGCTTACAAATACGTGAAATTTTTCATTTTTTTTAATGTTTTTTTTTAATGCCTATTAAATAATTGGATTCAGCAATTCGTAAAATCTAGAGCATATTTTTCACAATTTTGAGAAGAAAATGATGTTGCTCTACAATTCTGTTTTGACATAATTTTGTAAATTTGAAAAAAATAACCAAAAAATTAAATAGATGCAGTTAAAAATGCCTTTTTTAATTTCAACATTCTCTGATAATTAAACTGACATTTTAGGGCACTAACCTCGTTTCCAGCATCGGGAACGTAATTGTAGTCTCTCATCATCCGCAAGTTCATCTCTTTTTGAAACTTAACGTAATCGGGAGTTTTGGGTTCGTACAGACGAATCGTCAGCAGTGATTGATAAGCCTCTTTCAGCTTCTCGTCGTATTCATCACCCTGTTTTATTAATGAGAAAGAATCAAGTCAATGTAGACGGTCTACGGAGAGACAAAGAAACAAATAAAATAGCACTAGTTCAATCCTAAAGACTCAAATACTTAATGTTCATAAAGCACCCCCCCCCCCCAGAAGTAACCCCTTCCCAAAGCAATGCCAACGTTTGAAAACACCGTATTATTTAGATAACCACACAGAGAGCGTTTAAAAAAAAAAAATATATATATATAAAATTGCTATACAGCTTGATCAGATTTAAAAAAAAAAAAATCTTTATTTGTTATTAGTATTTTTATTTATTTATATATATATTTTTAATATCATCCTAAAAAAGGTACAACCCCATTCCCATCGCCAGCTCAATCCTTCAAACCAAATTAAACAACAAAGTAATAATAATAATAATTTTACCAAATAAATGGACAAAATCAGTAATGCCAAGTACTTAGGCCGGCCTAAGTAGGGCCCTACTTTGATGTACGTTCATTGAAATCGTTTGCCCGTAACCTGTTTATTTGTGAATCTAATTGGGGGCACATACAACTGGAATTGGACAGTCAATTGTATATAACGGAGTCAACAAATAGGCAGCTTATAACACGCACATTAATTGCACAACCCTTTCAGCAATAAGCAGACCCAACTAAGGGCTTACGTTGTCATGGTAACAAGTACAAGTATAATATTTGAGCCAATTTGTATGCACGCACTTGTAGGCTTTAAATGAAGAGTTCCTCCACAATGGTATATAGGTTGAAACACGGTTATTCTCGAATTCTTTTACATCCCCGTGGGGGACATCTATTGTTCTTTCTTTTGTCCCTGTCATGGACTTCCATAGAGCAACCCAGTCTTAAGGCAGTGGACACTATATTGGTAATTGCTCAAAATAATTATCAGCATAAAACCTCACTTGGTAACGAGTAATGGGGAGAGGTTGATAGTAAAAAGCATTGTGAGAAACAGCTCCCTATTAAGTGACGTAGTTTTCGAGAAATTTTGATTTCGAGACCTCAGGTTTAGAATTTGAGGTCTCAAAATTAAGCATCGTAAAAGCACACAACTTCGTGTGACAAGGGTGTTTTTTTCTTTCATAGTTATCTCGTAACTCCGACGACCAATTGAGCTGAAATTTTCACAGGTTTGTTATTTTATGCATATATTGAGATGCACCAAGTGAGAAGACTGGTCTTTGACAATTACCAATAGTGTCCAGTGTCTTTAAAGGCACTGGAAACTATTGGTAACTACTCAAAATAATTGTAAGCATAACAACTTACTTGGCAGTGAGCAATGGAGTGTTCATAGTATAACACATTGTGAGAGACCGCCAAATTCTCACTGAAATATTTGAAATGAATAAGAGACCTCATCATAGCTGAGGTCTGGAAATCAAGGCATCTGAAAGCACTCAACTTTGTGACAAGGGTGTTTTTTCAACAATTATTTTCTCGAAACTTCGACGACCAATTGAGTTCAAATTTTCACTGGTGTTTTGTGAGAAACAGCCAAATTCTCACTGAAATATTTGAAATGAATAAGAGACCTCATCATAGCTGAGGTCTGGAAATCAAGGCATCTGAAAGCACTCAACTTTGCGACAAGATTGTTTTTTCAACCATTATTTTCTCGAAACTTCGACGACCAATTGAGTTCAAATTTTCACTGGTGTTTTGTTTTATGCATGTTGAGATACACTTCAATACTGGTATTTGACTATTTCCAAACTAGTCCAGTGCCTGCGTATAATATAAGGAAAACCGTTCACTTTCACTGCGTATTTTGTGTGGATAATTGGCCTATATAGTATACTTTTAAACCATCTTTCTCACTAATATGCATTTTATAACAAATGGTTTAAAATGCTTTTCATGGACCAACTTTCCCGATCTAAGGCAACGTGTCCCTATAAACAGTATGATGCTGGTTTTACCGTTCTCCTTTCAAGTTGTGTAGGTCGTATGGACAAATAGATTTATATTTCGTCTGGAACGATTTGTGACCCAATGTAATGTAATTTATGACAATTACGCCCAGACACAAGAAAAAATAATCGAAATTAACACCCCCCCCCCATAATTGCAGTTGTAGTAAATGTATAAGTTGCAAGTAGATCACGAAGGTTTCTGTAATTCGATTAGATCCTGGGCAGAATGGTAAATCGGTAACCGTTTCTTTCTTCTTGGTGCAATTAATGAAGGTGCTGTATTGTCATATTCAAGGAATATTACAGAATTGGTAAAATACAAAAAACACGTTTATGATCACATATTTACATAAAACTTACACGGTCTAATGAGGGTGATATAGTAGAAAACATCACTGGAAATATTTCTGTCTGGAATATCATATTTTAGTGAGAAATAAACAAACCAAAAATCTCCCTTTTGGAGTCTATCGCCAAGTGATCGTTTTGTTCATTTTATTTCAACCTCGGGAAAGGTTACCAGCTTTGAAAGGAGTGAAAAAAAAAACCCAAAAAACAATGCATACACGCTTTACCAACGTAAACAATGCTATCTAACAGGGTTGCGGCACTTATGGTAATGATAAAATACTGACCTGATTCCAGGAGTCATCACCAAAGTCGCCGGTATTGTTGAACGGATGGTAGCTGATGAAGACGTAATTACCAGAAATCATTTTAAGGTCATAAGCGGTTTTCATTATATTTCGGACGGCGTTTCCATCGGCACTTATGAAGATAACTGAAAGAGAAGCAACAAAAAATACAAAGATTTGGCGAACTTGCAACGAGGCTTTCTATTGCACTCAACACAAATACATATCAAAACCAAAAACAGTTTAATAAACTGTTAAAAAGAAAATCCGTTTTTTAAAAGCACTGAACACCTTTGTTCCACCTTCATTGACAAAATAATTTAAGTAATTCCAGCTTTCGAAATAAGTCCACTGACTCAGTCAGTGATTGACAGTAGCCGCACGACAAGTCAATGCTGGGGGGGGGGGGGGGGGGGGGCGGGGGGGCTATCTCTGTATTGAAAACAATTCTGAACATACATCTTCTTGTTCATGTGTTCCCCCAATTAATTCAATCGCCAGACATAAAATGCTCAAATTTTAATTAGTAAAAACGGGGCAGACCATTGTAAGTATTAAACTAGAGCAGACCGTCTATACGTGAGCTTGTAGTGAAATAGATGACTCAATGTGGTTCCATTCAAATCCGTACCAGACATTAAAGGACGAGTTGGTCTCTAAAAAGCGTTTGTAACCGTTTGTTACAGAAAGGTTTGCGGTAACACCATGTAATGACTATCTCTAATGAGTTGGGGTGGTTCTGAAAAGAACCGTTGGAGATGATTGGAGTCATTATATGGTGTTACCGCAAACCTTTCTAATATATCGTATTTCCACCATGCAAAGTTTCAAATCCTACTTAACCGTTTGTTACAAAATGCATAATATGGTTAGAAAGATGTTGTAAAAGTAGAATGAAATGATCTAAACAAATATGCCTCGAAATTGCGTGGTTTTCTTTAACATCGCTGACTAACATGCGGTCGGCCATTTATGGAAGTCAAATTATTGATGACTTTCATAGTAGATGGCCGACCGTGTTTATTCGCGACGTAAAAGGAAAACCGTGAAAATCCGAGGCATGATTGTGTGGGTCATTATATTCTACTTATAAATTATCTATTTAACCATATGCATTTTATAACCAATGGTTTAAAACGCTTTTCGTAGACCAACTCGACCGATCCAAGTCAACGTGTTCCTTTAAGGTTCCAGAAATTATCTTAAAGAACACCCGTTTCAGACAGGCGCGCCAGAGTCGCGCTGAACCAAATAGATAGTGAGTGACTCTCGGTCGACCCAAACAGATTATGGTTTCATACAGGTGAAACATAATATTTACATCAGGCTCGGCCCATGACAAGATTGACGTCTGAACCCTAGGCGCTCCAGAGTCGTTTCGATCGACTGCAACAGTCGATCTTTCAAACTTTTCATGTACTTAATTCAGAATTTGTTTTGGCGCGACTCTGGAGCGCCTGTCTGAAACGGGTGCAATTCACCAATGTCGCCATACATTGCATACATTTGTGGCCTGCGTATTGCTTAAAAAAAAACACGTTTTATTGTAGAATTTGACTTGGATGCAAATGATCGAGAAGGTAAACTAGCACTTATTGAGTAGGCCTATACAATAGTAATAATTGCTTGACACACCTGACCCCACTTCTGCAAATATGGATCCGCCCCTGGAATACCATACTACAAGTTCTAAAAAAATATCCAGTCAAAATGTGCACAATCTTCAAAGACTTTGCAAATTTAAGTCTGCCCAGATCTCTAAACGTCTATACGAATCACCCGTCGTGTGATATCCGATTAATAATAGAGATCAGTGTTTAGCAGGGCCCAATTTCATGCACGAAAATAAGCTAAGCAAAGCCAAACTATGCTAACCTAAATAAGGTAACCAGCCAAAATACCATGATGTCCATGTACACTTTGGTATTTTGCTCATTATTGCTAAGCAGGGATTTTTAAGGCCGGACACTATTGGTAATTTATACTCAGAATAATTATTGGCATACAACTTTTCTTGGTGACGAGAATGGGGAGAGGTTGATGGTATAAAACATTGTGAGAAACGGCTCCCTCTGAATTTTCCACGAATTTGATTTAGAGACCTCAGTTTAAAAATTTGAGGTCGAAATCAACCATCTAAACGCACACAACTTCGTGTGACACGGGTAATTTTTTCTTTTATTATTATCTCGCAACTTTGATGACCGATTGAGCTCAAATTTTCACAGGTTTGTTAATTTATGCATATGTTGAGACACACCAACTGTGAAGTCTTTGACAATTAACAATAGTGTCCACTGCCTTTACACAGTATTTCCCGCTTAATCAATGACTAATTTTGTTGTGTTTTTTTCTTTGTGTTGTGTTTTTGTTTTTGTTTTGTTTTTGGTTTTACTGCGCCTTGAACACCCAGCAGGGTGGATATGTGCGCATTACAAGTCTTATTATTATTATTATTATTATTAATCAACTCTATAATTTGGACCCTTTCCCCAGACACAAACAAAAGTTCCGCAGCTGAAATAGACATAAACTACCAAGAGCAGCGCGCTGTATCAACGCGTCGCAAACCTCTGGAAAAGAACACTGAAAGTCACACTTCCAGTGGCTACCATCGAGCAAGATGAACGACAAGCATTCGGCTGTGCCATAAGTTTTTCCCTACCCCATTCTAACCCCATTTGTAAGGATGCAAACATCAAATTGTATTTTTTAAAGGCACTGGACACCTTTGGTAAATGTCGAAGACCAGTATTCTCCCTTGGTGTATCCCAACATTGTGCACACAAACAAATCTGTGAAAATTGAGACTCAATCGGTCATTGAAGTTGCAAGAGATAAATGAGAGAAAAAACACCCTTGTTGCATTACTTTGTGTGCTTTCTCAGTAGCCCAAAGAAATACATCAGGCCTGAAGTCTTGAGTGATAAATTACCTTTAAAACAACTACGTTACTTCAGAAGGAGCCGTTTCCCCAATGCTGTATAGCAACAGCTGTCCATTGCCCGTTACCAAGTAAGTTTTTATGCAAATAAATATTTTGAGTAACTGCCAATAGTGTCCAGTGCCGTTAACCGTCGCCTTTTGAACTTTCAAAAGAGGGACACCATTGTCACCCACTGAAACAACATCCAAGTCATATATAGGACGGTTTCAACGCTTCTTTGCCCACTTTCTTTTGATGGCTTTCGCAGGAAGTAATTTCAAATTTCCGCAGTCCCATAAACAGTTGCTAATTCGTTAAAGGGTCCGAGTGATTTGTGTACGACACAAAACATCATGTCCACAGACATAATTAACGGTTTGAAGATAATAAACGTAAGATAGCGAATTCCCTTAAAGACCATGGACACTATTGATAATTGTAAAAGACCATGGGGCCGATTTCACAAAGCAATAAAATTCATCGCAAGACAAATTTTCAGTATCACCATAGAGATTTGTATTGTGACATCACACTTTAGTTAGCAACTACGATTGATTTGAAGTTACGATCAATTTGAGATCTATGTGAAATCGGCCCCAGTTTTCTCACTTTTGTATCTCAACATATGCATAAAATAACAAACCTGTGAAAATGTGAGCTCAATTGGTCGTCGAAGTTGCGAAATGAAAAAACACCCTTGTCACAGGAAGTTGTGTGCTTTCAGATGCTTGATTTCAAATTCTAAATCTGAGGTCTCGAAATCAAATTCGTCGAAAACTACTTCTTTCTCGAAGACTGCGTCACTTCAGAGGGAGCTGTTTCTCACAATGCTTTATACCATCAACCTCTCCCCATTACTCGTTACAAGTAAGGTTTTATGCTAATAAACATTTTGAGTAATTACCAATCGTGTCCACTGTCTTTAAACATTACTTGATGGGGTGCTGTACTGAAGTCTTTGATAGATAAGTAAGACAATGTCACGAAAATAATTTCGTCCCAGGAGACGAAATTAATTTTAGCATGTTCAACGTATTTTTTTACGTGACTCTCCTGAAAACATAATTCTGTGATTTTCATTTTATTTCTGAAAAACGTGACGACTTACAACATGAGGCTGAAACTTCTTGAGATGTAAATTATAATACACACATCTTTATTCACAGTGAGTAGGGATTATTGTCATGGTTAAAAACTTGATCTATAGAAAGGTATCAAAACCCTTCAAAGGACAATAGACACTTTCAAATCAACCCTGAAGACCCATTTTTTCCCCAAAAACATTTCAGAATCATTCACTAGACATTGGGATTTTTAATTTTGTCGTGATCTTTGCACTGCTGGAGGACAAGAAGGGGGAGCGTTTTTATTTGAGCAAGCGCCATTAACACTTTTTTTGTGGATACTGGCGCTATAGAAGACGTCATTATTATTATACGAGTACAACATTGCCTATGTTTGTGGGCAGACTACGAGTTCACTATGTGCATTTTTAAAAAGGCGTTCAACGAAGCTTTTAGCAAATTGTCGATGTTGTGCAAATTTGACTCGGTATTTCTAAAAGAATATTTAAGTAGCGTTTTCAATATGTCGACAAATAAATGTCCTTTAAAAACTAGACAAAATTGGGTCCGAACAGAACTGATTTTCCAGTCGTCTTTTCTTTTATACTAAATGCACTATTTCATATGGAAAAAGTAAAGGTCAAAAACTTTCTTTGATGTATCACTATCAATGTTAAAAAATATATCAAACACTAGGCTAGACACAATTAACCCACGTATCTGAGTGACTAACTGAGTCCCGTGTGTTTTATCCTAATGACAGTGGTCAAATCTTTGAATCTACACAGGGATATTTGGTATCGTACAATAATAATAACACTAATTTATTGATTTTTATATTGCGCTCTCCTACCTGTTCGAAGGCGCATACAGTAAAAATGACATAAAACATGTAAGTACATGTTTGTTTATGTAGTAAACGGTTTCAAAAAAGTACACCAGTAAAAGATATAAGCCAAATAGAATCAAAGCCTTACAGGCAGAAAAGGCGCAAGAACACCATAAAATTATATCAGCTGTAAAAACAAGGCAACTCTGGTAAACAAACAAAATAGAGAGAAAAAAAAAAGCATTTAACAAGTTCACAATTAATTATAAACCATAAAAACCGACAGAAATAATGACTTCTGAAAAGTATAACAATTATAACAATTGTATAACAGAGTAGGCTATACTTACTTCGGTAGTCTTCTCGAGTTTGTTGCAAAGTGTGCACATAGTCATTGTTGGTATCATTCAACTCAATGATGAAAACCGAACGCCCCGCTCTCTGCATTATTTCTTCGAACGCTTCTCCGGCGAGATTAAATACGTCAGAACCGCCTCTGATCATAGCGCAGGATGTCCATTCAAACTCTTTGAAAAGTTCATTCACGAAGTTGACCATCGCCGTCGGTTTGTAGACCGTCTGAGTCAGGGTAGGGAATCGCTCTTTATCGTCGAGATCATGCGAGCTCGCGCTTCCAGAGAGTACGGTTATGTTGTAAAACGAGGCAAAATCAGCCACACTCAGCAAGTTGTTGCTGCAAGTCGGCCCAAAAAACGCCGCCGCGTTCTCGAAAAAATACCGCTCAGCCGCCATTCCCACTGATAAGCGCTCGTTGTGGCTACACCCGGTCGAGTAATAGACCCAACTAATGGTGAAGTTTGCATACTTGCCACTCTGAACGCGCTCGGAGATCGTCTGGTAGGCAATGTCAAAAGCTGGTAGCAAGCGGTTTGCTGCATAGACGGACTGCTCAGGTGACGGAAATATAACTATTGGGATATCCATTGCGTTACCAAAATGAAACAGGAACCACATTAGTATAAATGTATGGATTCTTAAAACCGTTGCCATGCTTATCTCATTAAGTGTACAATTTGCAGTGTTTGGATCTTGTGTTTATTTAATCCATTCCGGTTACTGGCTTACCGAGCAACTATCAAACACAGCACAAACTAGGAGAGGAGAAGCAATCTACGGTGCCTGTGAATTACAAGAGCTTATATACCAACCCAACAGTCTTTGTTATACTTGATTGGTATCCTCCAGAGTGGTTTTTCTTCTGTTATGATCTCGGACAGATGCTTTTAGCTCACCAAGAATTATAAGCCACAACTATCCCAGCAAACCTTGAGGGGATGTTTTTCTTTGTGTCGACTAACCGACAGAGTATTTGTTTTCAGTGACAACAAACGCTACTTTTATATGTATTTTTTTCTTTCCGAAAAAAATAGAAGAATTCTTGGCTGAAACACTCTCTTGTAATAATTAGATCAGTTCAATTTGACGTCCCTCTGAGATGTCTCTGGGGGGAAAATAAAATGACACAATAGAAAAGAGGAGCGTTAAAAGCGAAGGGAGTTAGGTTTCTTTCACATGGCTTTAAATTGCAGAGTGACTAAAAAGGGCAACGATGCGTTGATTTTGAAAGTCTCCATCTTTATGTCGACAAATCATTGTCAAGAGGACTAAACAAGATAATAATAATAAGCCGGAACTGAAGAATTAGTTAGATGTTCGGGAAAGGTGTGAGTGTCAAGTAGAGTGTAAAAGGTCAAACTCAAGACATTAGTAGAAGTTTCTTTGGACTCCTACTCAATTATACTTTTATAAAAGAAAGGGTAAAGGGTCTTGCACTGTAATCCACTTTAAAAGTACCATTTGCTACCACCTTAAAACTATTCCTTTATTACATAATTTGATTTTACTAAAGGGAAAATTGAGTGGGCATATGGTTTTATTGTAAGCAGTATACATCAGCTTAAAACCAAAAGTAAACTGACATTTTCTTCAATTCTCTGAGTTGAACGATACACATAAATCTTTAAGCCATATTCAGATATGTTTTTCTTTATATTTTGCTGATGATTCGTAAATGAAAGACCGGAGAAGGAGCTCAAAATATAAAAGTGCGATAGCAGTTTTCTTTAGTTTGGGCACGATAAAAAAAATTCAAGTTACACAACTCACTGAAATAAGTATATGTATATATATATTTTATTTATTCGCGTCTTCTTTTATAATGTTCCTATGTACCTCGTGGTGGTGCAATTTTATGTCTTTTTTCTGTGCAATTTGTATCTATATTTTTACCTTGTAATACAACATTATTGAAATTCGTGCTGCCAGTTTTTATTTTAAATAAAACTGAATGAATGAAATTCATAGTTAAAGGCACTGGATACCATTGGTAATTGCTCAAAATAGTTGCTAGCATCAATGGAGAAATGGAGAAATGTTGATGGTATAAAACATTGTGAGAAACGGCTCCCTCTGAAGTAACGTCGTTTTTTAGAAAGAAATTATTTATCACTAAAATATTTGAATTTGATTTCGAGACCTCGGAATTTAATTTTGAGGTCTCGATATCAGGCATCTGAAAGCACAACTTCGTGTACGAGGGTGTTTTTTTCTTCCCTTAATATCTCGCAACTTCACAGGTTTGTTATATGCATATTATTGAGATACAGCAAGTGGTAAGACTGGTCGTTGATAATTACCGAAGGTATCCAGTGTCTTTAAATCAAATTTAATTAGTATTAGTAATTGAAAACAATCATTAAGTTATGATAACTTGTAATATCGACTTAAAGACATGGAAACTATTGGTAATTGTCAAAGACCAGTCTTCTCACTTGGTGTATCTCAACATATGCATAAAATAACAAACCTGTGAAAATTTGAGCTCTATTGGACGTCGGAGTTGCGAGATAACTATGAAAGAAAAAAACACCCTTGTCACAGGAAGTTGTGTGTTGTCAGATGCTTGATTTCGACACTTCAAGTTCTAAACTTGAGGTCTCAAAATTACTTCTTTCTCGAAAACTTCAGAGGGACCTGTTTCTCACAATGTTTTATACTATCAACCTCTCCCCATTACTCGCTACCAAGTGAGGTTTTATGCTAATAGTTATTTTGAGTAATTAGCAATAGTGTCCACTGCCTTTAAAGTTGATCAAACACCATCTACATAAGGGAAATGGGGGCTTAACAACTCTTTGAAGATTTAGTAACTAACATTTTTAGTAATATAACAAAAGTGAGTACTTTACTTCCACAGGAGTGTGCCCGAAACTAGCAATACAACTTAAGTATCAATATTTAAAAATTAATTGGAATACATGTTTATTTCGATAATTGTATAATATGCATTACTGTTTTTCAACGTTAGCTTACCAAAACACCAGCCTTGAGCGTACCACCAACAGAGTTCTGATGAATACAGTTTGTTTTGACAATCCACTTGTTATAAAAAAAGCCCAATCATATTCAAGAGCAGTTATATTAAAAGTAAACAAACCTTAGCAACAAGGAAGACAGACAAGAGATAGGTTACATCTATCCATAATTTTCTTTTCTTTGTCAGACCTAAAAGTAAGAACACATAGACACTAACTCAATTGTCGTCCAGGGTTGCTGTTATAGACAAAAACGGCTATATCTTATTTAGGTCGTGCTAAAACAGTCCTTTATTTAGACATCGCTAATTTCACGGCCGTGTTTTGTTTATTTTGAGGAAAAATCCAGATGTACATCCGACCACTTAACATTATCAGCTCATCTGTTTGATGATCTAGGGGTAATGCTTTTGTTACCCAAGGGTGTGATATACAGTTGTTTAAAGGGAAGATGCAAAACAAAGTAGTGCACCCTTCTTGTCACCTTTTTGTCTCAATATCTATAACAACACTCAACACGATGCATTGTGTTAATTAATGAGTTAGCCCGTTGTCCATGCCCAAACGAGGATGGGTGACCGGGGTGGGTGACTAGGGAGAAATGAACACATGTGTGCAGGAAAATTAAATTGAATATAACAAGAGCTATAAAAAGCAACCCTTTTAAAAGAGTTTTGAACTATGTGCGAGTGTGAGTGCTTGTTAATAGCTGACAATTTTTTGCTAATATGATTTGGAAAACTTCTTTACAGGCACTGGACACCTTTGGTAATTATCAAAGACCACCATGTTTTTGTAGCCCAGTATTATGCTTTAAATAACAAATCCACGAATATTTTTACTCAATTAGTCATCGAAGTTGCACGAAAATTACGAAAGAAAAACACACTTGTGCTTTCAAATGCCTGATAAAAGGCCTCAGGCCCGGAGTCTTATAGTTACCAATAGTGTCCAGTGCCTTTAACGTACACAAAGTGTATGCTTAAACAAAGAGCACATCATTCATATTTTACCATACACAAACATAACAAATATATTGGTAGTTTGTTTATCGAGCTGAATATTGAAAACAAAAAAAACGTTTATACGTTATAATCAGGGTGTACATCAGTATACGCAATCGAGAAATTCTGCATTTTAAAATATTATAAGCAAAATCCATAAAATACTAAAAATATAAGCATTACGTGACTTGACTGCACGTGTGGTTAAGGTTGACGGAAATCCTTTAATTCCCTGTGGCCGATCAACCAGAACGTTCTCTGCTTGCCTTTACCCTGGAAGAGACAAAAGAAAACAACGGTCATGGAAGTTAGAAAGAACTAACTGAATGGTATTCAGTGAGTACCTAAGACTGTCTTTAAAACCTTTTACTTTCTCAGGGAGATTTCAGTCGCAATTATCAGCAGAAGGTTTTGTATGACAGACTAAAACAGCAGTTAAATACTTAAAACTTAAGTTAAAGGAGCTGGACACGTTGGAAAATTACTCAAATCATATGTTGAGCAACGGATAATTGTTGATAGTATAAAACGTTGTGAGAAACGACCTCCTCTTTAACGTAGTTTGTGAGCAAGAGGTAATTTTGCACTAAAATTGTCGAATGAGAAATACTTCATGCATGCCTGAGCCCCAGGCACATGAAAGCATACGCAAATGTGCCACAAGGGTGTTTTTTCTTTCATCATTTCCATGCAAATTCGATGACCAATTGAGCCTAAATGTTCACAGGACTGTTATTTTGAGCTACACCAAGTGAGAATACTGGTCTTTGACAATATCATCAAAACACGCGTCCAGTGCCTCCAAAAGAAAACATAAACGATGATGTTCACTCGATTCTGGCGAATGTTTAATCAGAGTCAGCAGAAAGTCAAAGTGGTACTATCAGTTATGCCCTTCAAAAGCGTCATTTCTTTCGCATTGGATTCAAATGAGTTCAGATTGACACCTAGGCCCAATTTCATAGAGCGGCTGAATAAGCATGTCTCTTTAATCACCATAGGGCCACCATAGGAAGCACTCTTTATTCAATACGGATTGTTCCACAAGTTTTAAAGGGAAGGTACACGTTTGGTAATTACTCAAAACAAATTAACTTAAAAACTGACTAGCATTGGAGAGCTGTTGATAGTATAACACAAATGTGGGAAACGACTCCCTCTGAAGTAACGTAGTTTTTGAGAAATAGGTAATTTCTCACTAAAATAATAAAAGTCTTTTATTCTAATCTGAAAGCACACAATTTCTTCCAACAAGGGTGTTTTTTCTTTCATCATTTTCTTGCAACTTCGATGACCGATTGAGCCCCAATTTTCACAGGCTTGTTCTTTAATGGTTATGATGGAATACACCAAGTGAGAAGACTGGTCATCGACAATTACCAAACGTGTACCTTCCCTTTAAGAGATAAGTTGCGACTGAAATCTCAATGAACTGTGTATAGAGAGAAACAAAATGTTACACATAGGCCTCTAATTCGTTTCAGCTTTCATAAGCCAATTAGAAATGGGCAAAACAAGATCAGGCACAAACACACTATTGGAACAACAGAAAATGTGAATAATGTACTCGTCCAAAAGTAACAATCTTTACTATGCATATTTTGTCAACAATTGACTTCTAATCTATTAGCTTCATTTCTATTTTTCCTCCCTGTATTTTCTAATCCTATACTTGAGTTTTGTTATTGTTTTTACCTTCATTTCTATTTCTCCCCGCTCTCGAATGATGAAGTTTCCCAAATCATGAAGGACATGTTCGGTTGAGCTACTGATGTGAATCTTGAGGGCTGCAATAAACAGGATAAGATTAAACTAATGGGTACGATTTGACATGTCAACACGCTTGAAATGAACAATTCTCAGCTGTGTACGTAACAACCCCATTTGCCTCTCAACCAAAGCCCTTTTTGTTTTCCATAAGCAACACACAAATACAATATATCACAGAAAAAAACATTTAAAAAAATAAACAAAAAAGGACAAAAGACAGTAAACAAGAAAACCATGGACAGAAGACAAACAAAAAGGGACAACAAAAAGACCAAGGACTAGCTAGGTCTGCGATAAGGTCTTCGCCTCATTGTATAGGGGAACATTGAAACAAACGTCCTAAATATCCCGATAAATACAGGCAATAATAAATGTAAGTAATTTTAGTATTAGGTAGGGACGAACCAACAAACGGTCATGATAACATTTAAAAGGCCAGGCTACCTTGACATGTCTTCTTCGATGTCATTGCCTATACGTACCTTCTCCATTTGATTCCATCCTGGACGCTGTGTTGACTGTATCACCAAACAGACAGTATCTGGGCATCTTAAGACCAACCACTCCAGACACGCATGGACCTGCAATAATAGAGTAACTAATTAAATAAAGAAGCAAACTAAGATTAAAGTTGCTAGGCCAAACTTTCGCCGAGATTTGTTTTGTTTTAAAGAGTACCCTTTCTCTGTACACATTCCGCCAGATAGTGTTTTTTAAAAACGAGAAACACCAATACATTATTAAACGGTCATAAGATAGCAAAGTAGAGCAACAAACACGTACAAATAAGCCTGACTAGTTTATTATGTGTTTTAACAATTATTTTATGCGTGAATTTCACATAATTGAGGTGTTAATTTTAAGATTTGGAAAATATATAGATAAATAAAATAAAATCAAAATCAAATTCTAGGCCTATTTATGTTTTTTGTTTCTTCTTTTGTTTTCTCGGTTTTTTTAATCCATGCTTAATTTAGATTTCTTTTAAATCGATATTTTAGTTGCTATGAATTATTGTTAGCTAAAAGCTCTACTGAACAAAGGGGGTCTGTAGGGGCCAACTTTTTAGGAGGTGAAAGCGCTCTTCGCAGCGTGTGGTGTGTCTGCTGAGTCGGAGTTATTACGAAGTCAATTTTACTTAATATTTCCATTTTGAAGTATTACCTGAGTGTACCCCGGCTCGAAGTTGCAACTTCCACTCTGGTCTGTGCCTCACTTTAAAGGTTCCCACTGCCCCAAGCAATGAAAGCGCCATGTTGGCGATTTCGCGCGCATGGGCAGAGCCGTTGCGGATTGGCAGGCCCGATACCACCATATAGGCGTCTCCAATCGTCTCAACCTGTTTTGAATAATAACACAAATAAATATCGAATTTTTAATTTAGTAGATTATCCAACTTATTGCGTCACGAGGACAATTTGTGCTCTGATATAAATTCCTATTTACGAATCTTAAAAATGAAACCGACAAGGACGAAAGACAGTCACAAACACAGACTGACGGCCATAATAAGTAAGCTTCTTTTGGGTAATACTATTTGTTTCAGCCACCCCCCCCCCCCCGCACACTCCCACAAAAAGGAAAATCAAGAAAGAAAAAAACCACAACATCAAAACACATGAATAAATTTTGTTAGAATAAATAACACAAAAAAACAGCAACAAATACGTCTGCTGCATGGTTCGTGAAATGTACCACTAGGCCTACTTCATAATTACCTTGTACACATCAAAGTTACCGATAATTCCGTCAAAGCATGTATACAAGTCATTCAACAGTGTCACAACCTAAACAGAAATGAAAGTTAGTAAAACTAATTAATATACATGATGAAAATTGCCCATGTGTGCGATATTTTCCCTTCATCAGCCTATAGGTGGCTATTTCATATATATAAATGTTGCTGTTTTGTCAAACAACAGCTGCTAAGGTTGGTCGTACTGTGAACCAAGTTAATTCCATAAGATATGTTTAGTTTGCATCGGTGCATCGGGAATAAATAATTTTTATTTTACACGTAATAAAGGATTCGAACTTCTTCGTGCAACCGGGCAACATCGGCTAGTTGGCTAGTTGGTAAGAAACTGCTCTAGAATATTGCAAGTTTTTTTTTTTTTCCCCCCCACAAGACTCGGGAGAGTATTGAGTATACAGTGCTAACACATATCGGTGTGTGGGTAAAAACAAAAAATTAATACACATTATTTGTGTTAGATCAATCGTTGTTTTCCACCAAATCGGACAGTTTGCGTTTACCTGCATAGGGGTGCTGCCCGATGAAAGCTCAGTGAATCCCACGATGTCACTGAAGAAAATTGTCACATTGTCATAAGACTCTGGTTGCACCGTGGATCCCATTTTAAGCTTATCGGCTACTGACCTATCAGAAGCACATACGAAGTACCGTTTTTACATTAGTTATGTTTTTACTTTTACATATTAGATAAAACCCAAAGGGTAATGGTGTTTTTGCCCATTATTATAATACACCTTAACTAATAAGGAACGTTATATAATTGGTAAGAAACAACAATCGTGAAGATCACCGATTTACATAAAACTTACACGGTCTAATGATTATGATAGTTGAAAACATCCCTTCAAAATATTTCTGTCTGAAATGTCACATTTGATGAGAAATAAATAAACTTTGCGTTTGGAGTTTATAGCTCAGAGAGCGTTTCATTAATTTTTATTTTGGCATCGATGCAATGCAAAATTAGTAATCGGTTCTTCACTGTTCTCTCGTGACCCAGGTGGAGAATCGATCTCAAGCTTCTACAGGTTTGTCAGTGTATGTATATGGTGTATTACATAAAGTGCTGACACTTCCAACTGTTTTATTGCAAAAACCAACTCTGTAATGTTCCTTTAACAAGTGTCTCAACAATCTGAGTACATGTTTTTTCTTCGAACGAGCAGGGCTCAATTTCTTAAAGCTGTAAGCAGAAAATACTGCTTAGCAAATTTATGTGCGAACAAAAGGTGGTGCACCAGTCACAACCATGTCAACTTTATGGATTTTGGCTGGTATAAGTTTCTGCTGTGCTTATAGCAAGTTTTTGTGATAATAGGCTTATGAAACTGGGACCAGGACAGGGTCACATTGATCTTACTTCGGCAAGACTTCATAGAGGAGCGTCTCTGCTCTTTTCTTCTCTTCCAAGAAGGCGGAGGTTCTCTCCTCTACAAGACCTTCCAAGTTACTGGCGTAGAACTCCATACGAGATAGCAGGTTGTCCATGATACCTCCCGAGACACCCCTGAACAGAAAGGTATTTTAGTTAGGGCCATTCAGAAGAATACCGGACACTTCGGCACTTTGCAAACTCGGCACAGCAAACTCGGCCCCTCGGTTTGCAAAGTGCCGAGATGTGGATGTCGAGTTTGCGAGGTGCCGAGTTTGCGAGGTACCGATCATGCGAGGTACCGAGCATGCGAGGTGCCGAGTTTGCCGGTGCCGAATGGAAGATGCCGAAGTGACCGGTACCCATTCAGAACAGTCAACATTTTCCAACATAAGCTGTTTATGACCTTTACTGGCTTAAAACACACCACTTTTACTTTGTCGTTTATTTGGCAATGAAAATAACGATATTGGCTAGCTGTGTGTGTTGTCTTCTTTTTCATTTGTGAATATGTTTGTATTATCCTCGTCCAATAGTGCTGGTTTTCCTCAGTTAGAGTTTCCTCCCACATTTGAAACAATAATTTTGATTTTCAACCCAACCACAATTTCGAAAAAAAAAACCCATTAAATTAATAAGTAACGCATTTTCACTGTCTCTAAATGTCCAGTTTTAACGACATTTCAACGAGAATAAATGAATGGAAACTGGTTATTTTGTTTAGAACGATAACAGTCCATTTCCTTCGCGATTTTCAGCAAAGCCATTAAATCCATAAAGAGAGGGCGGTATTTGTAACTTTGCATCTTTCAATATCAGGCAAAGCTTTGGTTCAGAGTTACAATCTGTTTGATATAGCCCAAATAACATCTTTTCACTTTATTTCACAAAGATAAGTATGCCAAGTTACACTTAAATTCATTTGGAAGCTGGAGATCTTCCTTTGTTATTATAATTTGTTCTTGCCTTTTGCTGGCCTTACATTATTTTGTTCAGCACACAGGTACTTCCTGTGTAATGCGCTATAAACATGACTTATTTCTGTGTCAGTATAACTCAATATCCGAGTCCAAATTACTCCTAAACGGCTCGATCGACGCAAATCCGAGTTAAAGTCAAATAGTTAACTAATTTACAGGTCAGCTTGACCCACACACAATTTGTTACCTGGAGGTTTGTTTTTAAAAAACTGAATTTCACTGAAAACGGGGCCACGTGGCACAAATTGTTGGTCTCTATGTTAGAGTGTCCAACTTACTTGCAAATCTTCTTCATGTCGGCCATGAGTTCGTTCACTGTGGGCCTTTCCTCTGGTGTTTCATGCCAACATCTTGCCATAATAGCGTGTATTTCTGGGCTACATGCTTCGGTTGGGACGTGGGGACGGAATGGTTGAGTTGAATGAGACTGAATCTTCTCTAAAACAACTGTAAGAAAACCACGAGCCACTCTAATGTATTTAATATCTTCTATTAAGGATTGGGTTCTCACATATCACTTTAATATTATCGGACATGTGATAACCCGCTCCTTAAATGTTTTTTAATACAGACAATACATTGTCATTGTCAAAAATACAAAAAAGGCAGTATAGCTTTTCATTTGCGATAAGGTATAGTTAATAAGGGCATTGGTATAGGCAGTTACTGGCGTACATTTTGGACCTTTATTAGCGGTGTATATTTATTTGATGTATCGTAGATGAGGTGCATCATCATCCGTATGCATTTGCAAAACTTCAATGCTATCTTCGCTACATTTATTTCAATCAATCCAAACATGAAATAATTGGACAAATAATTAATGATCATGGTTGACCTTTGACATTATCAGTGTCCCTGCACTCATTCTCGAATGGCGGACCTCTCATTACCACCTCCTGCATGATGATGCCAACAGAGTAAATGTCGCCCTCTCTCGTCGGCTTATTCTTGGTTGGAGCACGAAGAAGTTCTGGTGCATTCCACAACATTTCTAAAAAGTAACATAAAAACAAGTTTTGAGAATCACATTGTTGAAAGGATTCAAGGTTTAGGCGAATTGGACAAACAAAACTACGTTGGCATAATTTCAAAAGAGGGCGTCCTATATAAACGCCTTTGAAACAGAACATTGGAATCACAGAGAGCGTTATAAAAGATGTTTGAGTTGGCTCTAAATTCAACTGATGCGAATTATTCGTTGCGAATTTTATCGCATTCGCAGGAAGTATGAACCGGGCTATACACAGTTTATATACAGTTTTTCAAAGTATAGCTAAGTTATTCGTTGATAGTACGTTTAATGAGAGGCATTTTGTATTAATGACTGAAATCGAGGTGGAATGGTCGAACGAATCTGCAATAAGCTTCCAACATTTCTCTGGTTCTACGTACTTTTCAAGTATGTTTGATCGTTATCATTGTCGGATGTGATATCCCTGTAGTCTAGGAGACCAAAGTCCGTCAATTTGACCACAAATCGGCTGTCCACCACGCAGTTAGAAGACCTCATCCTGCCGTGCACGCCTAGCTCTCGACGGTGGTGAAGAAAACTCAAACCCTGCAAAGGAAACAGTGAAATTATCACAAAATGGATTAGTAGAATGCCATCTTGCATAAACAAGTTAGATACACATTTTGGCGTATTCATACCAGCCCAAAATTCGTTTTCTTATAAAATGCTTTCATATCTTGGTAAATTGAGGGCAATTTTCACATTTAAAAGTTTCAAAAGGCAATGCATACTATGCATGGGTGTGAATATAACATGTCCAATCCTGGCCTATGTTTGTTTTGTCCCGTTGACCCAGGGAATTCTGTCCCCCCCCCCCCCCCATGCGGGAAATTTGGAGATTCGCTCCCCCAATGCGAAATTAACACTGGCCGAATAGGGTGATTCAAAAGAGGGCGCTATCAGGAGAAGTTTGTACACAGTTTGCCATATGGGGGGGGGGGGGGGGGCCGAGTTTCGGGTGGACATGATCTCCTGCCTCACCCCTACTAAAGAACAACAGCTTATATATGTAGCTTCTCAAAATACAATTTTTTAAGTTCGGCTGTTTTGCCATGGTATGGCCAACTGGTAGCTCTCATGTTTTGTGTGTTATTTCAAAACGTTCAATGAAAATATTGAACTCCAAAAGTTGATACACTGATTCTGAATCTTTGAATGAGGTATCGACACGATGATAACCTTGATGACATCAATCAGAAGAGAACTCTTGAAGTCCCATTCCAACTTCAGAGCGTCGTTCTCAAGAATATCCTGCAATGAGAAGGGAAAGAAAACATGTTTTGTGATGATCCTGAACGTAAAGGAAATTAAACAGGGTTTGAAGCATGACGTAAAACGCTGTTTTTGAAAATACTAGCCTACAGTTATAATGGCCTAATGAGTACAGCTATTTAGGTATATTCGGTAAATACCCGAATTCAATGTTGGGATTCGCATCCTTAGCAGCGTCAACAGAGATCGAACTTTAACTAGTCTTGGTTCAAAGAACTGCGCATGGATAAATTCAGAATGATCCACGATTTACCATATCACATCGTTGATAGTTTGCACCGAATCTATCAATTCAAGCAACAGAGGGCGTCACTATCATTGGATCGATTTCCAGGACAGTCGTTGAACGAAACGGTTCAAGAAACACGCGGGCTCAGTCGAGATACCACGTTTACGTTTACGTTACGTTACGTTACGCTAAGTTACGTTACGTTACGTTACGTTAAGTTGCGTTACGTTACGTTACGTTAAGTTGCGTTACGTTACGTTACTAACATGAGATAATAACGTGTTGGACAAAGACTAAAACGACTGTTGCTGAGTGTATCGCTAATGGAAGTCATATACTTCAACGAATGAAGTCGCAGAAATCATAGCCTTCGACGTAGCTGTAGCCCAAATTCGGTCACAGCCTAAGTTTTAACCGGCTACAGGATACTGCTGTACATACCTGAAGACTTCCCTTGGTGCAGTACTCTGTAATTATCAAATGTTTGCCATCATCTGGTCCATCTGTACATGCACCCACAAAACGAACGATGTTTGGATGCTCCAGATGTCTCAACTGAAATAACAAACGGGTTGATACTATTGACACACAGTTATTATCTTTTTCAAGATCTTTATACAGGTTCTTATATCAGCAAAATAGCTGTTTTACATAATGGTCCTGTTTCTCAAAAAAGAGAAAGACAAATATTTTACTTCAAAATATACTTACAGTCAGAGTAAAAAGATTTTTCAAATTTTAAAAAGAGAAATAACAGTATGATTAAAGAGCGTTGTAAATAAGACACATGTAATTATAGACCTATTTTTGTTTATTTTCATGTTGCTAAAATCATTGAAAAGGAAGTTCGGGTCCAACTAGATGTAACACATGTACACATGGACTTTCTTTCTTTTCTGGTGTTCTGCTTGCCACAGCTTTGAATGGGTGTCCAACAACAAAAATTTGCAGGGACAAAAAAAACGCATGCTTGATCATATTTGACGACGTGTCTTGTGGGATTAGCTCATTTGCTTTGACTGTTACCTTAAAAAAAAATATATGTTTAATCCTTAGATAAAGACTTTCTCAGGGTCGAACTGATTGTGTCAAATCGGCTTATCTATCACCGGCACATACCCAAGCTTCAGATGAAACCAGGCAATAGACCTTATGCACATGACGTCATTTCAGCAGGGCGCCCTCATCTAGAGGTCAAAAGGAGGTTGTTCATTGGCCAATCCTGTGCGCCGCGCGTACAAATCTGTGCGTTTCGATTGTTTCGTCACCGTTTTCCACTAAGATGGCCGCTGGATGACGTCAATGCATAAGGTCTATATTTATTGTAGCCTGCCATTAGATGACAACTGTTTTTCATGCGAATGAGCGCATTGAAGAAGCATGAAAACAATACGAAAAAAGACTCTGACGGGATCGGGATGTGAGACCAACAATATTGTTTGCTTTCGTTACTATATTAACTTACTAAATTGGTTTCAGCTGTAGTGGTTCACTTTGTCTGCTGAACAAATAGTACTCCCACGGTCACAAATACGGAAGCACGTGGCATGAACAAAAAACCTCTATTTTGCTGTGCACGTACACGAGTCCTATACGTACATAATAACTTATTGTGTACGTACACGATAAGTCCAGACTTGTATTGTACGTATGTGCGGCACCATAATGTAGCCCGAGCCCTAATTGGGGCTACATTTAGGTCTGGGCTACATTTAGGTACATGTTTTGGGCTACATTTAGGTCCGGGCTACATTTAGGTACATGTTTGGGGCTACATTTAGGTCCGGGCTACATTTAGGTACATGTTTGGAGCTACATTTAGGTCAGGCTACATTTAGGGCTCGGGCTGCATTATGGTGCCGCACATACGTAAAATAACTTATCGTGTGGTTACACGTATACAATAAGAGGGAAGTTTTGTTTAAGTACGCTTTCGTACAGATAACATGTTTAATATGAATTTGTTTTAGACAAGATACTTTGGGTAGGATTTGAAACTTTGCATGGTGGAAATACGATTATATAAGGTTTGTGGTAACAACATGTAATGATAATCCATAATTGAGTTGAAGAAAACAATAGACACAAGATGCCACAACTGATGTTAACAGTGAGGTATATTCATGAGGTTGCTGAACTTCTCTTTGCATATCTTCAATACGAGGCAGCAAAACCCTTGACCGTCCAGTAATCGAGCGCCTTCATTCATGCTCTGCAATCAACAGCTGGTCTCATCGTGTGCACACACAAGATACGACTCTAACCAGCTTTCTTGTTTGACAATCTCTGTGTTGTTTCTGATCAGATTGCTCTGCATCTTTTGAGAGCTTACGCTTATCGTAAAGGCAGTGGACACTATTGGTAAATTCTCAAAATAATTATTAGCATAAAAACCTATTTTGGTAATGAGTAATGGGGAGAGGTTGATAGTAAAAAAAAACATTGTGAGAAACAGCTTCCTCTGAAGTGCCATAGTCTTGGAGAGAGAAGTAATTTTCCACGAATTTGATTTCGAGACCTCAGAATTAGAATTTGAGGTCTCGAAATCAAGCATCTGAAAGTACACAACTTCGTGTGACAAGGGTGTTTTTTTATTATCTCGCAACTTCGACCACCAATTGTGCTCAAATTTTCACAGATGTGTATAGTGCATGTTTTTTTTTCCACATTTTATGCATAATGTTGAGATACACCAAGTGAGAAGACTGGTCTTTGACAATTACTAATAGTGTCCACTGTCGTTAAGCAGAAAATATTGCTTAACAATTGCTTGCTTAGTAACAAATGATGATGATACCAATCACAAATTGTACATATGGGTGTGTGTTTTGGCTGGTAACCTTATTCTGGTAAGCATTGTTTGTTGTGCTCAGCTGCTGTTAGTGCTTTTTAAGCAGCTCTATGCAATTGGACATGGCCATGGTTCAACGCTTTTGAACCTTTTTTATGAATAAACTTTCGGCCCCCAAGCTGGGAAATCTTGCTCCCTAAATCTCTATGTGCTTTAGAACAATCGATGGAGCAAAACTTTGGGTAACGAAGACGGTTGGATTTTTTAAATTTGTTTGTTTGTTTATGTATGCAAGTCGCGAGACGAACAAGGCCTGAATGCCACTTCAAATGTGGGCTAACAATCTTTTGCTTTTTTTCAGGGGGCCGATGCCACCAACTCCTGGGGCTGAAACAGGGTTACCACCTCTACAGTCCATACAGATGTATCATCCGTCAAAAGCCTGACTAGTAGAGCAGAAATTACGGGGCGGGGTCTGAAGGACAGACTGAACTACTTACATTTCGGAGCTCTACCAAGACACTCCTTGTCAGTTCAAGCTTGCCGTCTCTTATTGGCTTAAGAGCGACCACTCGACCCTTTATGAAACATAGAATTATAAAACTTTATCCAGTACAGAGGTTAAATAAAGACATTATAACCACACATGTGTAAGTTTTCAAGCAATATCGTGGATCTTGTAAATATTATATCTGTGTAAAATATTGATAGGCCTACTTATTAATTGAAATAAGAAAACCGAAACAAAAACGAATGACTGCAATATGTTTCGTGCGGGGGGGGGGGGGGGGGCAATAATAATATCGAATATCGAAGTTTTATATAGCGCACAAGGTACTCAAGGCGCTGAGTATAATATACAAACTTTCAGAAAGATAGGTTGTTGCAGTGATGAATTTTGAGACCCAATTAGTTAGCACCTTATAAGGGTTTACAAAGTGCTACGGCGCATTAAGCAGCCACAGCCAGGAACACCGGGGCGAACCCCTTCTCTTTTTGATAAGTGCACTGGGTTCTTTTACATGCGTTACACAACACATGGGACCAACGGCTTTACGTCCCATCCGAAGGACGAAGCAATGGTCAAGTGTCTTGCGGGGGATTCGAACCCACACTCTGCTGATCAGAAACACCAGAGTTTTGAATTCGGTGATATTAACCGCTCGGCCACGACACTTCCACAATAACGGACGTTGCCTAGGCTTCTTTAGATTAACAAATCACAGAATAGGGGTGGATTTCACAAGGAGTTTAGACTGGTCTTTATCTCGAGTAAGGACGAGTAACTAGTCGACTAGTGACTCGTCCCTACATGTCTTAGGACTATAGTACTGACTGAAGTTTTTAATAGGAGTGGGACTAGTCCTCATTAAGAACAATTTTTTTGTGGAATTGAACCCAGGACACACATTGGAAGCAGTGTCAAAGTTATAAAACAGTTAACATAAATCAGACCCCAATTTCATAGAGCTGATTAAGCAAAAAAATAAGCTAGGGGTCTTGGACATCCTCTCATCCTGGACAGACCACCGGACGAGGCTCATCCGATGTCAATTTTTTTGTCGGACGGGCCATAGGATGGGATGTTCCAATGATACAATGTTTCACACGCTGAATAGTGTCTTCACGTCCGATACACAGTGCCCAAGGCACCCCACAGAGTGCTCTGCGGTTTCACTGGCTGATTAAACACTAAATAAACGGACCTGGTCTGGTCTGACTGTTTGGAGGTCACTGTAGTTTGGTGGATATTTTTAACCCATTGTTTTTTGCAAGAGACATGTAGTAACTAGCGGGAATACTAGCCCAGTTTCTGTTTACCCATAATGTGTCCCCTTCCTCCATTCTCAAGTTGATAGGTTTTTACCTAATACAATTAAATGTAGAGTAAGTATCAAATGAAAACTTGTTGATAAAAGTATTCATCGATGGCCATTGCCTCGTGAAAAACTGTATGCTTATCACAGCCACCCGTTCAATATACAGAAAATTCCCTTCAAATTCATGTGTCTAAATATACCTTTGAGTTTCATAGACCATAAACCTCCAAACTTGTTAGATCATGTGATGGTGTTTTCAAAAGTTACAAAAAGGATGTGTAAAGAGTGCACACCAATGGGAGACTTTCTGGGACAATAGAGGGCAGCAGACTTACCGGGTAAATCCATTGTTCTCAGAATTATGCGCATGTTCAGAACTACGTAAACAATGAAAATTTACCCGGTATGTCTGCTGCCACCTAGCGTTGGAAAGTCTCCTATTGGTCTTTAGTAAATACTAATATGGTCATTGGGGCTCAGCTGTGAAACCGAAAACCTGCCCTGGGGAGAACACCTGCTGTTTCCAGTAGATAGCAATTTAAACACTCTTGGGTTCTGTAAACAAATGATCTCTGTGGTGAAGGCCAGTCACTGTGAGCTCGTCCTACAGCCCTTCCGATAAAGTAATCACTACAAGGGAATTCAACATGGGACGAGAAACCTGGTCCTTGACGGGCGCCGTCCGATGGCTGTCCAGGATGAGTTTTGACAAGGTCTCTAAGCACAACAAAGTTATGCTATCTAGAAAATGGTCTGCAGTCAAAATACCATGTCACATGTTCAATTTGTAACTGGCATCCAGCTAATTGTTGCTAAGCAGAGATTTTTTATAAGCAGTGTTTTCTGCTTAAGCAACTATAAAATTGGGTCCTGGTATGAAAACTTTAACACTGTAAATTAACATATTTATGAACCAATATAAATACTGAATCTAAAGAAAATATGCCTTTTTTGTGAACGCAACCCAGCATCAGTTGATGAATGTTTAATTCCGAAATAAAAAAAAGCCGTTTAAAACAACTCCACATTGCTTAGAATAATAAACCGATTCCATTAAAAGCATACTTTGATATGATGCACAAAAGGCTTAAATATAGAATAACACAAGCATCAATGAACATGGTTAATTTAAAAACCTTTAAAAACAAACCTATAAAAACACAATTAATTCATATCTACAAACCGATCCCATTAAAAACACAATTGATGCATTACATACTTTGCTCAATCTCGCGTGGCTGAACGCCACTTGTCCCTCTAATAGCAAAACACAAGCATCAATAAACACGATAACCAAAGATTGATTCAAGATTATATTTGAAGACCGATAACTTTGATAACTTGTCCGGAATGATTTATTTATTTATTTTTTTTTTTTCTTTCTGATTTTGAATGCTACAAATAGGAGCTTTATATGGGAAAGGTGCATGTGATAAGACGCAACACGCCGTCCAAATAAATCCGCAAAGTGAAAAAGAAAGGTAGCGTTCATAATGAGGCTTGTCGTCCCCAGCAAAGTTGCCCCCTAACCCCCCCCCCCCCCCTGACCGGCTCGCCCCGGGACTTTTCAAAGTCGCCCCATGACAAATTGGTACCCAAACAAAGTCGCCCCTGACAATGTCGCCCCCCTGGCAAAGTCGTCCCCTAACAAAGTCGTCCCCTAGCAAAGTCGCCCCTAGCAAAGTCGCCCCAGATGTTATAGCGTCATAGCGCGGAGAAACGTTCACTCGTTGAAGGATATCAAGTTAGTTAGGATTTCAATGGCCTGCCTGCGTTTGAATTATTATGGATAACAATATCATTATATATTGAAAAAAAAAAATAGCTATAGTGATATGAATAAAGGTTTAAATTTATTTAATTAAAATAACTTATAACTTATGATGATATACTCAAGCGAGGTGCTAATAAAGAAAATGGTACTTCCATTTTGTAAAGTGATGTAATACAAATCAAATAAATGGACATGTCATTGTGCATCTCGTGTGTTATGCCTTATCAACAGAAAATTTGTAAATGGTACTTCCATTTTGTAAAGTGATGTAATACAAATCAAATAAATGGGTATGTCATTGTGCATCTCGTGTGTTATGCCTTATCAACGAAAAATTTGTACTTACCTCGTACTGAGCAATTTTGGTGAATATCTGGCGCTGGTTATTTTTATCAGTCAGCGAGCCAGTCTGTAATTAACGAAGTGTAATTGCTTGAGTATTGATATTTATTTAGAATAAACTTACAAATTTTAATAAAAAAAAATTAATTTGCATCGGGGAAAAGGGAATATTATTTGGGTTTCACTTTGGTTACAATTTACATTTTCAACATTTTTCCTTTTTACCTTAAAACCATTTTCAATTGGTGACATTCATAAGAACATCACAAAACAAGCTTCCAAACTTCCAAAGTACACACTGTATAGCTGCTATAAGATTTTTTAAAGGTATTTTTGACACTATGTGAGTGCACTGTTTAATTTGGGTGTATACAGGCAAATCATACCCAAACCTTATAGTGTCCATTAGTATTGTGTCAACCATATCTCAAAATGGCTTATTCGAGCTTGCCCAGAAATCGAGATTTACCCGAAAGCTCGCACTCTCACTCGATGTCAATTTACACACAGTCTATCTGGGTATGTGGCTCGTCGTTTTAAATCTCAGCAAAGCAGTAGTGTATGGTTGAACAGAAACAGAATGCCTGGTTTCACGCTCAAAACCCCTGATACGAGGAACCAAATTAGATACACTCGTGGCACATGTATCATGAAATAATATATGCAAAAAGGATAGAGGCCTCGCTGCAGACCTTGGCGGATTGTAAAGTTGATCCCAGCTTTTCACCAACACGAGCAATTATTTCGCTTATGCACTCTGTAAAAGTTGGAGCTGGAGTTTGGTAAAAATTATCCAATATATTCAATGTACAAGGAAATCAACCGCGACTTTGGGTAATTTTATTTTGCTGAAAATGATGAAAATTTAACAATTGTGTTAGCTCTACAACTTACCATGGACATGGATAAAGACCGCATGGATGAGGCAATGGATTTGGAAACAGCCTTGGAGATTAAATCGTCGTAGCGAATCTTCCAAGACATCGTCAATAATTCCGCGTTCTGCCTATGTTTTCTGTAAAGGATGGGAAGATGGAATTATAACATGTCTCAACATATTGATTCGTGAAATATCTTTATGATGTTTTTTTTTTGGTGGTATAATATATTTTTAACACAAACTTCAAATATTTACAATAGTTTTAAAGTATTCAAATTTAAAAGTAGTTCAATGCGTATGAATGCCCAATGGGATGCTTAAATTTTGTGTTTATACATTTAATTACTATGATTTGTTATGTTTTATCATTTTGATTAATATTTTGTATAAGTAAATGGCCCGACGTTTCGACCTAGAAGCTTTCTAGAAGGCTGACTCATTTACTTGTATATACTTCCTCCCTCTTTCCTCCTTTTTTTATTTTATTTGTGTTTCCAATCACTGTGGTAAACAAGCCCATTCCCCCTCTCTCTCTCTACCTTGTCTCCTTTTCCCATTGTCCTCCCTGGCTTTGCACTTCTTTGCGCTTCCTGACTCTCTCCCTCCATTTCTTTATCTCCACTTGATTAGTGCTTTGTGTTTCCCCTATATACCTGTTTATGCGCACCGTGTTGTCGATAAAGGAACAATACAGAATTGGCTTTTGCTAACCAAACAGTTGCTGGCACTGTAAGCACTTTATGTAATCCACCATATACATAAACTGACAAATCTGTAGAAGCTTGAGATCGATCGGCCATCTGGGTCACGAGAAAAAAACCAATTGAAACCCGATAACACATTTTTGCATGGCATCGATGCAAACAGAAAAATAAACCGCACACTGAGCGATAAACTCCAAACACGAAATAAGATTTTATTTATTTCTCAACAAACTATGATATTTCATACAGTAATATTTCATGGGATGTTTTCTACTATCATCATCATTAGACCGGCTAAGTTTTATATAAGTTTGTGATCTTCAAGGTTTTTGTTTCGTACCAATTCTGTAATTGTTCCTTTAAGAATTTCAAAAAGACTCATACCAGGATCATTACGTTTAACTATTTCTCCTACCGGTTGTTTAATTGGTAAGCAGTTTGCAACAGATAATCTCACTGTATGTTACTTGTCAATAAAACAAAATAATAATATATGTGTATATTAATTAATGTCAAATCTTTGCATCTGTTGGACAAACAAATGAATTTAAAAAAAAAACACTCTAACTACAAACAAATTGAATACCTCAGTGGAGTGTGTGTATAATCAAAATAGAAACGTCCGAAATCCACCTTTTACCTGTAAACTACCAAAGTAGCACAGACACAAACAATCAGTGCGCACACCGTCAGGATGGACGCGATGAGCAGTACGGTATTATCATCTGTGGTTTGAGGGAGGAAGAGTGAAAGATGTCACAAAATATGGATTTACGGCAATTTGCGGACTGGTGGTTAGAACAACGTTACCTTTTATTCAAAGGGGCCGAATATCTATCGAATTATTGAAAGGGTATAGTTCTGTAAGACAACAACACCTAGAAGTCATTTTGAGGTGTGGTGGAAATAAAACTAATAGACTTTATACACCCAAATCAAACAGTGCGCTCCTATTGGGTCCACCATATCTCAAAAACGCTATCAAAAACAACAGCTATTGATCTGTTTTTATTTGAAATCTCACTATTAAGTAAAACTTTTACACAAGAAGCATAACAAAATCTCAGAAAAGTACATAATTCTGGCATGACGTAAACACTTCAAAAGTCGAAGGAAAAGCGATTTGAAGATCCTTCCAATGCACATTTCTTATTTTGATTGGCCCACCTAAACGAAGTCAAATAAGAAAGTGAAAACAACATCTGAAATGACACAAACTTATGTCATTCGTTTTACTCAAACGTGACCACAGGTTTGATGTGTTTGTTTAAGAAGACTAAGAACACTATGTCTTTGAAAGTTAAACTGTTATTTTAAAAAATTGTGTTGTACATTGAACCCTCATAAAATATAAACAAATTCATATAAAACACACCTCTCCCCCCCAAAAAAAAAAAAAAAAAAAAACAATACACAACCCCCCCCCCCAAAAAAAAAAAAAAGGAAAAAAGATAAAAGAAAAAGACAATCACAACAGCAACATATTATTCTTTGTCTGCTTAATATCATTTAATGTTTTCTCAGCAGTGATACCTTTGGGTTTGCAGATCGGGTTTTCATTGTAGAAACCACACCGAGGAGTGTCTGGGGGAACTTCACCATCCGGGAATCCATGCCACTTAATTGGTTTGTAGAACTTGAGCTCGTTTGACAGTCCATAAAAATTCACCACAGGCTACAAGGAAAAGTATTCTCTGACCGGTGAAAAACCCGGAACGACAAGGGGAAAACAAATAACAACAACAGCAGCGGCGACGACAGCAACCGCAACAAGAACAACAAAAGCAACAACTGCAGCGGCGAGGACAGCAACCTCGACAGCAACCGCGACAGCAACCGCGACCGCGACATCAACCGCGACAGCGACATTAGCAACGACAGCAACAGTGACGACGACAATAAAACGGCAGCAACCGCGACAGCGACAACGACAGCAACAGTGACGGCGACAATAACAGCGGCAGCAACAGCGAGAGCAAAAACGACAGCAACAACGACAACGGTGACGGCGACGAAGACGACGACAACAACAACCAGAACATTTCAAAACGGGTTGCGAGAAAAACAAATCTGAGGTCAATACTGACCAACGTGACGCACACTGGAGTGGACACTATTGGTAATTGTCAAATACCAGTCTTCTCACTTGGTCTATCTCAACATATGCATACAATAACAAACATGGGAAAATTTGAACTCAATTGGTCGTCAAAGTTGCGAGATAATAATGAAAGAAAAAACACCCCTGTCACACGAAGTTGTGTGCTTTCATATGCTTGATTTTGAGACCTCAAAATTCTAAATTTTGAGGTCTCGAAATCAAATTCGTGGAAAATTACTTCTTTCTCGAAAACTATGTTTCTTCAGAGAGAGCCGTTTCTCACTTTTTGTTATACTATCAACAGCTACCCATTACTCGTTACCAAGAAAGATTTTATGCTAATAATTATTTTGAGTAATTACCAATAGCATACATTGCCTTTAAAGAGTACTTTACGCCTAGTTGTATGATAAGGTTTAACACAAAACATAACATTACAAAGTATCAGATCATTACTGGATTGTAACTGCCAAATTTTATTTAATTTTAGACTGATTCAAATGTTTTAAATGCATTATAACAATCTGTTTTCTAATAGTTTCCAAGGGCACGTAAACTCTTAATGCAAGCTCTTTAATTATGGCCAACAGTAGTGGTGCCGTATTTCTTGACTTAGACCAAAACAATCAGTTGTGTTAGGAAATTACGTGAACCGATGTAACTATAGTAATGCAATTAATACTTGCGACTCCTACAAAATCAACCAAATGCTCGTCATCAATGATACACCATATACACGGAGCCCCCCCCCCCCCGTCCCCGCAACCCATAAAAGAGTTTCAGCACGGTAGCCTTTTCAGACTGACATCGTATCTTCAAGCTAAAAGTGCTTTACAATATAGGCTGGGATTTTATTTGGCCTTGACGGCGGGGTTCTTTTTGTAAGTTTCCATCAGAAAGGTTCTTACCTCGAATTTACCGTTTTCTGTGTCCGTCATATCCCATAGGGAGTACGTTGCGATTCTATCACCGCTAGATGTCATTACAATGTCTCCCGCAATACCTATAGTACAATGTTGCAATGTGAATAAAAGTTGTGTAATTTTCAATATCACAGTGGAAGATTGGTTTCAAATTGTAAATAATGAAAATATATTTAATCTGAAAATTAATCTGAATGTAATAATGAGTAGGGTAGATGGCATTCAGCTTTCGATCCAAACCGGACCTTCTTTAGAGGCGTCACTCTGAATACAATAGTGTACTTTCAATTTCCCAATATCACGAATAGAAGGAATTATTGTCAAATTGTAAAAGAAAAACAAATAGAACCTGGTATAAGCATTTTTAATGCAATTCTTTATATTTAAAGGATTCGGGTACTTTTTCAAAATGTCCACAGATTTACATTAAACTTACAGGGTTTGAAGATAATGATAGTGGAAAGCTTCCCTTCAAATTTTATTAACTGAGGTTCTGTAGTTTTTGAGAAATGAGTAAAACAAGTCACAAAATAGTGTTGGTCTTTAGGAAGACGAACATTGTTTTAGCATGAAAAATCCCATTAACCAGTTCTGATGTTATACCATAACCATAGCATAACTGGTTAAGTCTTGACATGCTAAAACTGAGACGAACATTATTTGTTTTACTCATTTCTCAAAAATTACAGCACCTCAGTAACTAAACCTTCAAGGGAAGCTTTCTACTATCATAATCTTTAAAATGTGTAAATTTAATGTAAATCTTTCCACATTGTGTTTTGTGTTAGGAAAAAGTATATAAACCCTTTAAGTAGGAAGGCAGGAAAACATAACGAGTAATATCACAATTGATAAAGAATCTAAGTAAACATCCACCAGTGATTCCCATACAATGTTTCACTCTGAGTAATGGTAGTGAACTTACCTACATCACAAAAGGTTGGTATCAGATGCATGTAACAAAATAGATTAGGGTCCATGCACATTTATTTTATATTTTGTACTATTTAAGAATGAAGGCAGGAAAACACAAAGAGTTAATGTCACAATTGAAAAAAAAGAATAAGTATAAATCCAACCATACTTAGTTGAAAAATAAATTGTAGTATAAGCATCATGCATAAATGTCATCAGACACGCCGAATTGAATAACTTTGCTCATAATGTATGGCTACATTTTAATCTCACTAATTATAATCTCACTAACTCTGTTTATATTTCTATTTGAAGGCATATTTATTAGAACCAAGGTTAAAAGTGGAGTTGTCTCTTTGTGAGTTTTTGCACCGACTTAAATTGTAAAAAATTCAAAATTTGTTTGAAAGTATAATATTGTGTTGTACGTGTTGGATTGCTGGTATGGGGCTGTCCTGTTCTCAAAGTCTTATGCTGTTAACATCAGCGTTGTAGCCAAGATCGGTACAGCCGAGACCAAGACCAAGACCAAGACCAAGACCAAGACCAAGACCAAGACCAAGACCAAGACCAAGACCAAGACCAAGACCAAGACCAAGACCAAGACCAAGACCAAGACCAAGACCAAGACCAAGACCAAGACCAAGACCAAGACCAAGACCAAGACCAAGACCAAGACCAAGACCAAGACCAAGACCAAGACCAAGACCAAGACCAAGACCAAGACCACCAAGACCAAGACCAGAGTGTCCGAGGGGAGACCTACACCACTTGTTCACATAATGTGCCACGCTATACTTGTCACCAATTAACTCCACTGATTAAAAGTCTATTAATGCATTGAACTACTTTAGATTTCTCTTTGTGCAAGAAAAGTTTAATTGACTTTGCCTTTACAAACTTTCTTCAAAGACGCAAGATCCTCTCATAATGTTTTAGTTTTTACCATAAGAAAAGCCTTTGGACGATTGAATGGGTGATTTGTTGGTTAAAGGCACTGAACCCCTTTGGTAAATTGTCAAAGACCAGTATTCTCACTTGGTGTACCCCAACATAGTATGTATAAAATAACAAACCTGTGCAAATTTGGGCTTAATTAATTGGTCATCGAATTTGCAAGAGAACAATGGATGAAGAAACACCCTGGTTGAATAACTTTGTATGCTTTAAGATGCACAATAAAAGGCATCTTTATCAAAAACTATGTTACTTCGAAGGGAGCCGTTTCTCACAATGTTTCAGTTACCAAGTAAGTTTTTATGCTAACAGTTACTTTGACTAATTGTCAATAGTGTCCAGTGTCTTTAAATAATTACGAATCTTAAAATTGGCAACGTGGACGAGTCTTACACCATCCACAAAGTACCTTCCTCGCCATTTTTCGGCTTACCTTGGAAAGTTCGGTTCCACATCTTCTGTCGTAGAGTTAGACCGTCACGAATGTCACCTCCCTCGTGTAATGTCTCGTTGATAGCAAGCGAGTACAGAATCAAGGCGTCGTGGTAACAGGTGGCGAAAAAGTTGGCCTGTATCAAAGTAAAAAATAATAATCTTAAAAAAATGTTTCCCCCGTTTTGTTAGAAACAAATTAAATGTTGTATCTATGTATGTATCGGTTTGTTCGTCTTAAGCCCGGTTCATACTTCATGCAAATGCGAATGCGAAGCGAATTTGACGTGAATTTGACGTCACAACCCTCGTTTCGCAGCGATATTCGCAAGTGGGTTGAACAGAGTTGCCCTGCTGCGAATTTTTCATTGCGAATTTGTGACGTCAACATTCGTATCGCATTCGCATTCACAGGAAGTATGAACCGGGCTTTAGTCGGTACATATTGGCATTCATTACTCGGCTGGAATAATGTGAATTGGGAAATATTTGTCGATGTTCGGTCGTTATCCCGTTAATGTTTCTGACAATTCTGTTTGTGTTGTATCATTATTTCCCAACACCTTTACTCAAAAAAAACCAAACAAATATCCCATCCTACTATAAAGAATAAAACATATTGTAATTGTTTGATTCTTGTTCACATAGCAAAGATTTGATAGAAAAACAAAAGCCTATTATCTTTTCCTTTTTTTAATAAAAGTGTTTGTTCTAGTATTCAACTTCTTTCATCCCTTTTATCTGATCTGCCAATCTTTCCGGCACTTAAATTCTCTTCTAAGAGGAGTTATCCACACTATCAAATACAAAGTTATGAGTCGATAAGTTAAGATAAAATTTGCCCTTTTACGTCACATACAGTTTTTCAGTAGTTATATTTCTCAACATTCAACATTTTGACCCTTCTCATGAACTATGCTAAACGCATTCACGCGTGCGTACATGCATGATTGGTTGGCGAATGGTAAGCAGACGCACGTACGCGTAGGCCCTCTGCGTTATGCCATCGTGAGCACACAAAAAATTGAACGATGTCCCCCTCAAAGCTCACCAGGAGTCGATCTCCTAGGAGATATTACAAACTTAAGGCTAGTCCTACGTTAGGACGATTTGAGATAAGATTAGTCCTAACTCTTTGTGAAATCCAGCCAGGCACAATTTCATAAGCTAATACGACGCCTGTAAAGTACATGTTTATATCGGCAGTAGGCACAATATTCCGCGGTAAGCAGAGCCATAAAATGAAGGTCATGTCGAGCAAAATGAGGGGACATCGTGGGCACACGTGATATTAAATTTGCATATTTTTCATGGGAACCGCTCATTAATATTAATCTAACCTCGTTCCCAGATTCAGGAGTCACATTGTAGTCTCTTAACGAGCGGTCGAGGATGTCTCTATTGAATGCATTGAACTTCGAGTCATCAGTCGGTTCAAACAGACGAATTGTCATCAGGGCTCGGTAGGCTGTCTTTAATTTATCATCGTCTCCGTCGCCCTAATGAGGTTAACAGGATGGTAAAAACAGTGTTTAGAATTCCGACACATAACTAAGCATAAGTAAAAAAAATAAAAAAATAATAATACATGTATATTCTTAAAGGGAAGATACACGTTTGGTTGTTACTCAAAAAACAAATATTAACTTAAAAACTGACTTTTGTAACGAGCATTGGAGAGCTGTTGATAATATAAAACATTGTGGGAAACAACTCCCTCTGAAGAAACGCAGTTTTTGAGAAGGAGGTAATTTTTCACTGAAATAATAAAACACTTCTAGCTAGAAGTCTTTTATTCCTATCTGAAAGCACACAAATTCGTCCAACAAGGGTGTTTTTCTTTCATCATTTTCTCGCAACTTCGATGACCGATTGAGCCCAAGTTTTCACAGGCTTGTCATTTTATGCTTATGATGGAATACACCAAGTGAGAAGACTGGTCTTTGAAAATTCCCAAACGTGTACCTTCCCTTTAAAGCCATTGAACACTTTCGGTAAACAGTATTGTCCAAAGGCCCACACTTCGTGTTTCACAACTTATATATAAAATAACAAACCTGTGAAAATTTAGGCTCAATCGGTCATCGGAGTCGGGAGAAAATAACGGGGAAAACCCACCCTTATTTCCGCACGTTTCGCCGTGTCATGACATGTGTTTAAAACAAATCCGTAATTCTCGACAACGAGAATTGATAATTGTTTTAATGTTTTATCGAAAAGTAAAGCATTTCATGGAATAATATTTAAAGAGAAGTCTTTCACCATTACCTTCTGTAAACCCTGTAAGTTATTTGTAAATATGTGAGCTCTTTTTTTTTCTGTGCCAAAAGTGTATAATGGCTTTGAACAGTTTAGATGATTGTGTGTGTTTGAATGCTACAGACAATTTGAGCAGCGGTCAAAATGATAATAATGTTCATCATTTAAACGTGTTCAAAAAGTGGGGTACAGGATTTGTTTTTAAACCCTCAACCTGTGGTTAAAAAAAAAAAAAACATTTGATTGTTTTAACATATTGTTGACCTTAAAGAAGTGTCTTAAAAACTCTGAACCTTATCGTTCCGCTTGAAACACAAGTTTCTGGGGTAGCGGTTAACATTGAAATCATACAGTTGTAGTCTGAATTTTGCCATAATCGATTGATAAGTTTTTCGCCCCCCCCCCCCCTTTTATCCATGCATTAAAGGCAGTGGACACTATTGGTAATTACTCAAAATAATTATTATCATAAAACTTTTCTTGATTACGAGTAATGGGGAGAGGTTGATAGCATAAAACATTGTGAGAAACAGCTCCCTCTGAAGTGACGTAGTTTTCGAGAAAGAAGTAATTTTCCACGAATTTGATTTCGAGACCTCAGATTTAGAATTTGAGGTCACGAAATCAAGCATCTTAAAGCACACAACTTCGTGTGACAATGGTGTTTTTTCTTTCATTAATATCTCGCAACTTTCACGACCGATTGAGCTCAAATTTTCACAGGTTTGTTATTTTATGCATATGTTGAGATACACCAACTGTGTGAAGACTAGTCTTTGACATTTACCAATAGTGTCCACTGTCTTTAAATAACAAATCTGTGCAAATTAGGACTCAGTTGATCATCGAACTTGCAAGTGAGGAATGCATGAAAAAAAAAAAACCTTGTTACACATAATCATTTTGTGTGCTTTCAGTAGCCTAATAACCTGCTTCAGGCCTGAAGTCTTTTATTATTTAAGTGAGAACAAATAACCTCTTTCTCAAAAACTACGTTACTTCAGAGGACGAGCCATTTCTCACTATGTTTTAAGCTATCAACAGCTCTCCTTTACCAAGTAAGTTTTTATGCTAACAGTTTAGTACCACTAGTGTCCAGTGTCTTTAATAAAAACGGTTTGCTCAGTGACAGCCACTGTTAATGAAAACACTGGTTTTACTAACCTGGTGCCACGCATCGTTCCCAAAGTTCAGTGTGTTATTAAACGGTTGATAGCTGAAGAACACGTAATCCCCACCTACTTGTCCGAGGTTGTAGGCGCTCAGCATGATCTTGCGAACGAGATTACCCTTGGCATTGATAACTATAACTGGCAATCAAAGAAACATTACAGAATTGGTAAGAAAGAAAAACAAACAATCGTCTGAGATCACGTTATTTACATAAAACTTACACGGCGTAATGCTGATAGTAGAAAACATCCCTTGACATATTCCTGTCTGAAATGCCATAATTTGATGAGAAGCAAATACAACTTGATTCCCGTTCGGAGTTCATCGCTAAGAAAGCGTTTTATTCATTTGTTTTTAAATCGATGTCATGCAAAATGTGTAATCCTTTGTCCACTATTTTCTCAGACCCAGATGGTCGATCGATCTCAGACTTTTACAGGTTTGTCGGTTTATTTATACGGTGTACTGCATCAAGTGCTTACACTGCCAGCAACTGTTCTGTTAGCAGTAACCGATTTTGTAATGTTCCTTTAAATGCACAAATATGGAAAGATATTGGACTCATCCTCAATCAGGTGTTTCCATTACCTTGAGAATCATCAGAGTTTTAATATTGATACCGAAATAAAGACGTAACACATTGCATTTTAAAATTGCATGCATCCTGTCGCTGACCAAAGCAGCCAAAACGCAAGGCGCGTCTTGTCACCGTTTCATGCGGTCGCGCCCTGACGTCATCCGCCACAACTTGCCGACCCTTCTAAACCCAGAACCTCCCAATCAGAATAAATAATATTGTTAATTGCTCGCATAAATTTATCTACACATTGGTGAATCGGGTTACACATAATTAAAGGCACTGGACACCTCTGGTAATTGTTAAAGACCTGCCGTCGATTAGGACGAGTCCCAACCCTGCACTGTAGCATGCAGACCTTAAGATTAATCCTAAGTTAGGACGAGTAACTCGTCCTAACTCGAGATAAGACGAGTCCTAACTCTTTGTGAAATCGACGGCAGTATTCTCACTTGGTGTACCCATTATGTCCATACAATAACAAATCTGTGAAAATTTGAACTCAATATTGGTCATCGAAGTTGCAAGAGAATAGTTATAAAAAAAAAAAAAAAAAAAAAAAAAAAAAAAAAAACGCTCTTGAATTATTGGGCCGAATAAATAAAAACTAGCAATGACTTATCAAGTTACATGTCCAGCATTAGCAAGAAGACTGAAAAGTAAAAGATCAGGCATGAACATTTTGCTCGCGGGATTACCTTTCACTTATAGACATATAAATAAAAACGACATTGTAATAACATACTGTAGCAATTACTTGTATTTTTTACAAGCTACTGTATGAAGAGCTTGAGATTTTACTCGGTATCGGGTCAGGTTTAAATGATTATTTTTCCCTTGGCCTAATGATCCAACTATTAATGTTACTTATAAATTTGTTGTGTACTTTAACTGCTCTAAAAGTACCAATCTCTGGAGCTCTTGCGTGGAGAGGCTGGCTGTTTCCTCATCGTAGCCACTGCTGCCATCAAAAACTCAAAGTGGAAACTGCCCCGCCTGCATTTCAGTTAATCGCTATTGATCTGCGAGTCCATGCCTCTATTGTTATACTCCTGAATACCCCGCTATTGTGCTTTTCACTGACCATTTACTAATCCGTTCAAGTAAATGGTGTTTTTCCAGTAAAAGGGGGACCTATAAAAACCTACTCTTTTAAAACCTTGTGATTTTTAAGGAAGGGAGCAGCTCACAGTCGATTCCTAATTTTTCATTATACGGGAACAAGGGATTAGGCTTAGTTTTTCTCTCTAGTTTTTACAAAATTTGTCATGGCCTTACTTTTCGACTTTAAAAGATTCTTTGAAAGGCTTTGAGAAAGACTCCATTAGGATTCCGAAACTTCTAATATGCCGTTGCAAATTAGTTTTTTCATTCTTAGGTAACAATGGCCGGAAAGCAGCTTATTCACTTCTGCTATAACTCGCAACTCTGAATAGAAAATGCTTTTATAGCAAGCTACGTGGTCTTTTTAGTTTTGAGACAAGGCCAAAAACATTAAAATGTACAAACGAAGGCATCGAATAATTTTTTTGTTTCATCTGGAACAAAGAGCTAAAAGAAAATAATACAGGAACATGTTGTGCATACGTGCATGACCGTCTTAAACTATTTTGTTCAAGCTATTTCTTCCTCAATTTCAATTTAGAACATGCTTAAACATTTTAAAACATAAATATTTGGAAATTGTTAATGTGAAAGAAAAAACGAGAAGCAAACTCAGAAAACAAAAGGCACTGGACACTATTAGTAACTACTCAAAATACTTGTAAGCATAAAAACTAACTATGTAAAGAGCAGTTAAAATTAAAATTGATCATACGTTTCAGCCTGTTTGACATTGTGTGGTAAACTGTTCCAAAGATGCACAGCAGCGTTCTGGAAGGAGCGAGAACCATAGACAGTATTTGTGAAACCTTGGGCTTACAAAAGATGTTTGTTCTTTGAACGTAGATTTCTAGCCGGTTGCTAATTCTGAATTAGATCCTGGAGATAAGCAGGGGCTGTATAATAAATAATAATATTGGATTCTTATGTAGCGCTCATATCCGTCATTCAGTGGCGCTCAAGCTGCTTAGACATATTGCAAGTTATGTACTGGGACTACGTTAAAGTTGCGAGATCTACTCCTTTTGTATATCACCTGTTTAAAGACAGTGGACACTATTGGTAATTACTCAAAATAATTATTAGCATAAAACTTTACTTGGTGCAGGTAATGGGGAGAGGTTGATAGTATAAAACATTGTGAGAAACGGCTCCCTCTGAAGTGCCGTAGTTTTCGAGAAAGAAGTAATTTTCCACGAATTTGATTTCGAGACCTCAGAATTAGATTGGAGGTCTCGAAATCAAGCATCTGAAAGCACACAACTTCGTGTGACAATGGTGTTTTTTCTTTTATAGTTATCTAGTAACCTTAACGACCGAAATTTTTACAGGTTTGTTATTTTATGCATATGTTGAGATACACCAAGTGAGAAGACTGGTCTTTGACAATTACCAATAGTGTCCACCGTCTTTAATGGTTTACAGTGTGCTTTGGCGCAATATACAGCCAATGTATCAAGCAGACAATGATGAATGAGTCTCTCACTTGAGATGACGGTAAAGTTTAGTTTGATATTATTGGATTTTGGACATTCACATGTTTGTACAGCGAATATCGATGTTGCTTTTTTGCGATATTGGACATTTGACATTCAAGTAGGTTTTGTAAAGTGAATGTACAAACCTATGTCCATTATCCAATATCAAACTAACTTTACTGGCACGGTTTGAGCACCACCGTTTGAATATAAGGGTAACTTCTGGTTGGTTTGAATAATTGAGTCTCCCAAATCATAGGACACCTTTGGGACACCCGTTAACAGGAAGTTTACCAATACTTGGTGATCTTCACGTATCAGTATTTCAACGATTTTGTCGATGGTGTATCCCCACGTAACACTTAGAAATGTATTGCTCTATGTTACACTGTAACCTAGAACTGGTTCTTTTCCAAACATCTTTTTAAAGGAAGGGGAAGGTCTTTTTTTGTATATATATTTTTTTTTACTCAAGTGAAGTATAATTAATCTTAGCCTGCCCCAGATTTTTAAATCTATGTCGGTCGGTCATATATGTTTTGTGTGTGATAGCATCTTTCTGTAACCCCCTGGGTATATCTAAAATAAAAAAGTGGAAGTAGTAAAATGAAGTTGAATCGAATTGAGGTCATTTAAATATGATCTTGAGCATCTCCGGAGGCCCTTATGTTACCCTTAAGTGTTGTTTCATTGTTTGATGTTGCATTTATGACTTGCTTTCAAGACGTAAAAGAGTTGTTTGAACACGGCGCCTTATACGGCAAGAGAGGCTTCATATCATGTGAGAACAGAGAGGGAGTTAGGAGGGGGTGGTTCAGAACGAGACGGGGATAAAACAAGGAAATGAAAATACAATGCAGTGTTACAAGTGATGACTTTCCTTTCTTCGATATTGCACGAACAAGTTTAAACCATTTAACGGTATAAACAGTCCCCATGTAAACAGGTTCACAAAAACACACATTCTCAAATATATGTGGAGACATCTTTTGTTTTCATTTGTCACGCTACAAATTTGTTCATATATATATTTGCACCCCCTCACCCCTCGCTTTTTTTTTTTTTTTTAGATAAAAAGTGCTATATTTTCCATAACCGCACAGTCCTATTATGTTTTTACCAGGGGAGGTACCAGGACGGACAAACGAAAGAAAACAAGTTGACCAATCATCTCTGGGTCCAGAGGTTTTTTAAACTACATGTTGTACATAAGTCAAAAAATGAAATACGGAATGTGTAGGAAATGTTGACGGCGTAATGCCCAAGAACCAACTGCCATGAACAAAGGCAGAAAGCTAAAAATTATATAACGAAATGGTTACGTAACCCGTAAACGAGTAAGAGCACGGCTGGAGGAATTTGTAATCCTACTGCACGTAAACTGCACCACAACAGTGCTTTGAAAAGGAAATGTTTCGCTCTTTTCAAAGTGAAAGTCAATAAGTCTTATGCACTCCTGTTGAGTGGAATTGGAACGAACTTCCACTCTCAATCGAGTTGAAAGTGCCCGTCTTTCATTCCAAAAGGAGTTGTCCGCCATATGGCTCTTTGCAAGAGTGGTATGGCGGACAAAACAAGTGTTTTTTCACTCTAACTTTTACAGTAAGAGAGTGCAAGCTGCTCTTTAATATGAAGTTGTTCTACTTACTCCGGCTTATTCGAGATGCTTCCTCTAAAGTAGCATTGAAATCTTCCACCTCATCGATGTAAATAACGTACGATCTAATCCCAAGCTCACGCATACCGTCTTCCACTGCTGCGGTCGGTAAGGCGTGGTATCCAGTCGAAACCCCAAGCAATACAAACGAGTCCCACCCGTAAAGAAGGAACAGCCTCCCAAGGAAATCCGCCATCGTGCTGGGTTTGAAGACCAGCTGCGTTAGCGTCGGATACCTCCCCTTGTCGTCCAACCCGTGGCTGCTTGCACTCGGCGAGAGAATTGGTATGTTCAGTGCAGCTGCTAAGTCCCCCACGCTCTCCATATCGCTACTGCAAGCGGGACCGAGGAGAGCTGCAATCTCGTCATCGAAGTAGAAATGAGCGGCCACTCCCAAGCTAACTTCAACCGGCTCGGAGCAGCCCGTGGGCGAGAACTGCAGCTCGATGGAGAAGTTTGCGTAGTCCCCGCTCTGGACACGGCTTGAGATGGTCTCTTGAGCAACCTCGAGTGCCGGGTAAAGACGCGCTTGACCGAGGATATGTGTCCTTTTGGGGAACAGGAGCACACCAACTCGTATTTTCGTTGATGTAATTACAGAGAACATCAGGCATGCCAAAAACAGACTTTGGAAAATTTGTTTCATATTTTACTACTTTTGCGAGTGGTACTTTCTCCCCAGATCGGAAGGAGCATTACTGAAATGTTTTATCAACCAGCCAAACATTTTATACTATACATCATTTTACAGTTGATGCTCTGATTGTTGACGAGCGCCCTCATTTTATGGTTGGCTATCAAAACACGAGACATGGTTTTTGTAAGTTCAAGTTTATCAATATTGGTAGATTCCCTCAATAGTATATCAACCCCAAAGGTATTTAAAAACAAACATAATTGAAGAACCGACAAATGAAACGTGAAACCATGTGCTTGGGTGATGACAAGAGATAACTATATCAGGGCATATTTTTTAAAGAGAAAATGATATTGCATGATATTTCTATAGCCAAATTAAAAAAAAAAAAAAAAAAAATGACGTAGGATTCACTTTACGTTCGTATTCACACAAGATGTTGGATTTCAATTGGTATTTTGTTGATAGTGAGTGAAAAATTGTTGTAATTCAGCCTTTGTGCTGCGAGGACAGTTTCTGTTTTAATGAACCTTTTAATCTATATCTATCTATTCAATTAGTGAGTGTGTTCTACTCGGTAAAAACAAGATTAGAACTGCCATTTGCAATCAATGTGATATTTTAGTTATGTTTTATTACAGGCATAACGGTGATTTCAAGTCGGTGTATTTTGTGAAATTAATTAATACTTGGTGCAGTATAAACTTTGGTATAACTTTACCTGGCTATATTCAACTAATCATTGTGTTAATCATTAAACGTATATATCAACAAATCTTCAGAATTTCCTCTGACTTTAAGTATCAAGTGAAAATATGTCTTTCTAACAGTCATTGTAGGTTGTGAAGTTTTACAAAGAACAAAATGAGGTTGAGTTTCGATTACACCATTTAAAAATAACTAATTTATAGCATTATTGTACCTTTATAAATATTGAAATACACACAGTATGCATATTTAACATCATGAGTGTGCGCAGACATTAGACAATAAAAACAAATTCAAGATGTACGCAGAACAAAAAAAACCAAAACACGTTAAACCCCTTTTCAAAGGATATTTTTGTGCTCTTTGAAGGTGACGATTTTCAAGAAACCATTGAACGATTTTAATCTGGAATTGAACTTTTTTTTAACTTGATACACAAACATTATACCTGCCATATAAAATACGGTGCAAAATATGCAAGCTAAATGTGCAATCTAACTTGGCTTAACAACACTTTTATTTTGGTTCACCATAATGTGCCCCAAAATAATGACCAACATACAGAAACGCATTATACGCGTTCCCTATAGACGATGTGACCTCTGACGTCACTCGAAAACCATAACATGATTCGCGCGCATACCGCCAGGCGAAACCTTTGTGTTTTGGCAGCCAGTTAGAAAGTGTATGCAGTCTTACCATGACTATACGCGTCTTTTTGCCAGCGAAACATGACATATCCAGTGTTTTGTCAAAAGAGGGCGGTTTGAATGTAAACATAGGTCACATCGTCTAAAGAAAACATGAAATTGTAATTTTAAGGTTGTGAACAAAAGAGGGTGTTTCCTTTCAAAGATGATTTTGTGGCGAATTTTCATTCGCGCAGAATTAGGCAGCAAACATACAAGACATCACTATCTCGTAACCTGGAAACATAGTTGGCCCTGACCCATGTTTGGGTCACTTTGAACCGGATTCTGTGTCACTTTGACCCGGATTCTGTGTCACTTTGACCCGGATTTTGTGTCACTTTGAACCAGATTATGTGTCCCTTTGACCTGGATTCTGTGTCACTTTGACTCGGATTATGTGTCACTTTGACCCTGATTTTGTGTTACTTTGACCCGGATTCTGTGTCACTTAGACCCGGATTCTGTGTCACTTTGATCCGGATTCTGTGTCACTTTGACCCGGATTCTGTGTCACTTTGACCCGGATTCTGTGTCACTTTGACCCAGATTCTGTGTCACTTTGACCCGGATTCTGTGTCACTTTGACCCGGATTCTGTGTCACTTTGACCCAGATTATGTTTTCACTTTGACCCGGATTCTGTGTCAATGTACAATTGTACACTGTACAATTGTATATGTTTCACGTGACAATATAACAATAATTAATTTATATAGATTTTCTAGGTCAACTTCGGCAAATGAGCAGCCAATTTAATCACCATTCTATTTCGCGAGAAATCGAATGCTACACTAAAAAGGGTCATTCGTTTTCGTTTTATGATTAGTCAAATGTAATGTTGCGTCATTCGATTTAACAAAATAATCCTTCAATTTAACAATTCATCAAAGCAGCTTTCAAATTCGCAGACGCTTCTTCGGGCGTATTTGTCACGAAAAAAGAATGACGATACGCTAAATTGAACAGAGTGCACAAGGTATTTGACTCGACTCAATCGAAATTGAATGGCCGAATTCTAAAAAAGAAACGCAGTAACAACTGGAGAGGCAAAACAGCTTGAATTCGAACGCATGGAAATGAAATTGGCTGCTCGTGCACCGAATTTGACCGAGAAAACCTATAGTTAATTAAAATAACAAAGGATCCGAGTTGAAATTCCAACAATGAACCAGTTTTTGGATCAGTCTGACAAAAATAAATAAAATAAAGATTTTAGAGTGATTAGGCCTAGGTACTTGGATTTGGTTTGTTGATAAACATACAAACCCCCAAAAGGTGCTCCAAGGTTAAAATTGATCTCAGATTGTTCCTCTTGACCTGCATGAACTAAGGTTGAGATTGTTGTCCGATCAGCCAGAATGTCCTCTGTTTACCTTTACCCTGTACGGTTAACGAAATAAGATTTGGATTATGAAATTTCGTTTGATCAGAAACAAAACCCAATGTTTAAAGGCAGTGGACACTATTGGTAATTACTCAAAATAATTATCAGCATAAAATCTCACTTGGTAGTGAGTAATGGGGAGAGGTTGATATTATAAAACAATGTGATAAACGGCTCCCTCTGAAGTGACGTAGTTTTCGAGAAAGAAGTAATTTTCCACGAATTTTATTTCGAGACCTCAAGTTTAGAATTTGAGGTCTCGAAATCAAGCATCTGAAAGCACACAACTTCATTTGACAAGGGTGTTTTTTTATTTCACTCATATGTCGCAACTTCGACGACCAATTGAGCTCAAATTTTCACAGGTTTGTTATTTTATGCATATGTTTAGATACACCAAGTGGGAAGACTGGTCTTTGACAATTACCAATAGTGTCCACTGTCTTTAAATTGTCATCACCGTCAGTAACGCACTTTACCTTGAGCGTAAAATAATTATGTTCAATATCACATTGATTAAGAACAGTTGTGCATTTGTACGTTGTCTGGAATAAATTTGAGTAATCAAAACAGAATTATGCGAGATTTTAGTTCTAATTTTTTTTTTTTTTAAGAAAAAGAAAAACCAAATGTTTCGTGATTCAAGACAATTGCCATGACTTTGTGAAAATCAACACAACAACGGGGCTCAATTTCATAATTCCTTTAAGCGGAACAAATTACTTAAAGGAACACGTTGCCTTGGATCGGATGAGTTGGTCTATAAAAAGTGTTTGAAACCGTTTGTTATAAAATGCATATGGTTAGAAAGATGTTTTACAAGTACAATATAATGATCCACACAAGTATCACTAAAAAATGCACGGTTTCCTTTTACGTTGCGAATTAACACGGTCGGCCATTTTTTTGAGTCAAAAATTTGACTCCAATAAATTACCGACCATGTTAGTCGACGAGGTAAAAAGAAAACTACGCAATTTCGAGGCACATTTGTGTAGATCACCAATTCTACTTTTACATCTTTTAACATCTTTCTAATTGTATAAATTTCATAACGAACCGTTTCAAGCGCTTTTTATAGACCAACTCGTCCGATCAGAGGCAATGTATTCCTTTGAATTCACTCTTAAAAAGAAGTGTAAAAACTTGCTGAGTAAATGTGCTGGGTACGAAAGTTGAGTACCCTCTTACGCAATGTTGGGCAACGAGGCGATTTGGCTAGTGCCCTCGAGAAGGTAACTTGTACCTTTTTAAGTTGCATAACAAAATTAGCCAGTGAAAGCAACTTATGTGTACAAAAACACATTTTCCTCGTCACAGGGTCAAGTTTACCTTGCGACGTACTAAAAAAATGCTCTTTTTGTGGTAAAATGTTGCACGTAATTGGGTAAACTGCTCCTCGTGGAAACCATTTTACCCATAATGCAAAGTGCACATTACACACACACGGACGTATCGTACAAGTCGCATGGCACAAGTCATAATCAAAGATGGATGGGGTGGACGTAATTCTGATGTTGCAGGTCGTTGATGTCTGATGTTCATTTAACCACGGTTGTCAGAGAGAATTTTGGCTTTATGGTAGTTAGTCTGTTTGAGGAACAACAGTATGTTGACAAGAGAAATACATCACCAGGAAAGACGCGGATAGTAGCTTCAACAATTTCGTCAATAACAGGTCTGGCAAAACCAACCGGCTCTTTTCAGAGCCAACACCGCTTCTAAAAAGAGATTGTTACATGTAGTCTGCTCGCAAGACTTTTGTGTTCGTGTTTCACCCCCTGAATGTACACAAACTCTCCGGTCGTTTTATGCAAGGTGATTATTAGGTTGTGATCACCATAGATTAATCGGAAATTATACTGTCCAGTCCAACTCAATGTATATGGCCTTTTTTAAAAATGTTTTATTAGTCTCCGTGTATGCTGCAAAAATGCATTACTTCTTTTTTACTTAACACTAGGGGTTATGGTGCTCAACTACTGAGTAAATGGGTAGTCGATTGTTGGGTACATTTTGACACAACAAAGTTGGGTAAGAAATTTGACGCATAGTTGGGTAGCCGTTTTACACAGAAATTGAGTAAATTACGACGCAACCCCTGTTGCGTAGCGTTTTACCCTCCAAACGACCATGTTCCCTTTGAACACCACAAAGAGTACAATTTTACGCAACATTGGGTATTTTTTTCTTAGAGTGAAGCCATTGGACACTTTCGGTAAATAGTGTTGTCCAAGGCCCACACTTCGTGTACCACAACTATATACAATAACAAACCTGTGAAAAATTTGGCTAAATCGGTCATCGGAGTCGGGAGAAAATAACGGGGAAATCCACCCTTTGTTTCCACACGTTTCGCTGTGTCATGACATGTGTTTAAAATAAATCCGTAATTCTCGCTTCCTAGAATTGATATTGTTTTAATGTTTTCTCCATTAAATCAAACCCTGGTCTGCTATTATCATTCAATCAGCCCATAACAAATTGTCAAATGAATGGATGTATCAATAAATCATTTAGTAAACAACTTGTATAAGTTGATTTGTGTACCTTCATTTCAATTTCTCCTCGATCCTTAATGATAAACTCGTCAAACTCTTGCAGGATATGTCGGGTCGTATCGCTGATGTGTATCTTGAGTGCTTAAGAATGAAAACACGTCAAAGTGGAGAGTGGGTGTTAAAAATGGTGTTGGACTAGTAGATCGTATCTAAGCAGGCCCGGACATCACTTCATCGACAAGTGTCAAATTAAAGATCAAGTAACGGTTTGCTTACAATTAAAACTAGATATAGGCCTGTGATACACAACAACAGTGAAGTGGCATTTTGTAAAGCTGAGCGTTTCAGAGAACCAGATTCAGGCTCTGTTTTTATGATGAGCAGAGTGCAAGGTTAAAGACACTGGGCACTATTGGTAATTGTCAAAGACCAGTCTTCTCACTTGCTGTATCTCATCATATGCATGAAATAATAAACCTTTGTAAATTTGAGCTCAATCGGTCATCGAAGTTGCGAGATAACAATGAAAGAAAAAACACCCTTGTCACACGAAGCTGTGTGCTTTCAGATGCTTGATTTGGATACCTCAAATTCTAAATCTGAGGTCTCGAAATCAAATTCGTGGAAAATAACTTCTTTCTCGCAAACTACGTTTCTTCAGAGGGAGCCGTTTCTCACAATGTTTTACAATATCAACCTCTCCCCATTACTCGTTACCAAGTAAGGTTTTATGCTAATCATTATTTTGAGTAATACCCAATAGTGTCCACTGTACAAGGTCCTTGTTTTCCTCAGAATAGCTAGCAAGCTACACTAATGTAGTTCACAGTGATGCATCATTGGTTTCATTACCATAAAGAAGGGAATCAAAGGCCTGGTTCTTGATAATTTTACTGAGACGAAGTCGAGGTAAATTATCAAGAACCAGGCGTCGGCGGGTTTAAACCACTATAGTTGAAAACCGATCCAACACACTTTGATTCCCATTCATAAATACCTTTTCGGTCAAAAACATCATCACTTTTTGGTCAAAAAGTAAAATAAATACAAAAATATAATTGATCAATGATTTATTTCAACACAACACCCCTCCAGCTATGAAATGGTAAAGCCCTCCGCCGCCCTCGGGTAAACAACTCTTTATAAGGGAATGCTGTGCGCGTCGCGCGTATCGCGTGATGTGGCGCAACTGTTTCAGCCGTTGCTCTCGACCAATAGGAATGAAGAAACTGTCTTATAAGAACAGTTGCAAGCTCGCGTGTCACGCCCATGTTTCAACACTTTTTACTGGTCATAAACAAATGTTTATACACACCCACGTGACGCGCTCTCCACCAATAGGAATAGCGAAACTGTCTCAGGTATTTATGAGAATATAATAGCACATGCAATGGGTAGACGGCTTTAGCTTTCGATCCAATTCAGACATTCTTCATGAGGCATACACAAAATCAAACAAAAACATATCCATTTACAGAAAAAATGAGAAGCGAAGGATAAAGGGAAGGTATTCAGAAAGGCGGGGAAATTAAAGCCAATCAAAATTACAAATCAGAACCAATGGTATATGATTATATATAATTAGAACGAAAGAGAGAACAACACCAGTGCAAGTCATCTATATGCAATCGAAATGACAATTATGACCCCATTGTTTGTATCACCAAAGGCACTTTATCCAACAAGAGTTTTACCTTCTCCGTTTGATTCCATTCTGGACGCTGTGTTGACTGTGTCACCAAACAGACAGTATCTGGGCATCTTCAGACCAACCACTCCAGACACGCATGGACCTATGACGAGGCAGAATAAATGCAATTTAGCATGACTTTACACACTTACAACACTTTATTGTGACATGTAAACGATGAAACATAATCATATAGATAAAACTAGCGTTTAAGAATGCATGGAACTTCTAAAAGGCAAGCTGGGTAAGGTCATTGTGGATTGTATCATGCCAGCGAAGGGAAACACAACGTGGATATGTTACATAGTTTGCCCAAGAAGAGGTACCTCAATTACCGATTGGAAACAAAACAAATTATTACACAATATTATATACAAACGTGTAACACCCCCTGCTTCTATGATATGCATGACAATAATTGCAACCCTGTTGATAACATAAAAAAAAAAAAAAAAACAATTACCCGAGTGTACTCCAGCCCGCAATTGAAGCTTCCACTCTGGTTTGTGCCTCACTTTAAAGGTTCCCACTGCCCCAAGCAATGACAGCGCCATGTCGGCGATTTCTCGCGCATGGGCAGAGCCGTTGCGGATGGGCAGGCCCGACACCACCATGTAGGCGTCTCCAATCGTCTCAACCTTCAATAGAAAAATCAATTTTAAAGGCAGTGTACACTATTGGTAATCGTATCTCAACATGATGCATAAAATAACAAACCTGTGGAAATTTGAGCTCAATCGGTCATCGAACTTGCAAGATAATAGTGAAAGAAAAGAAAACACCCTTGTCACACGAAGTTGTGTGCATATAGATGGTTGATTTCGAGACCTCAAGTTCTAAATCCGAGGTCTCGAAACCAAATTCGTGGAAAGTTACATCTTTCTCGAAAACTATGGCACTTCAGAGGGAGCCGTTTCTCACGATGTTTTATACCATCAACCTCTCCCCATTACTCGTCACCAAGAAAGGTTTTATGCTATACTATTTTGAGTAATTACGAATAGTGTCCACTGCCTTTATTAATTTAATTTATTTGTTGTTGTTATGTATTGGTTGTTGTATTGAATGATCAATAGCAAGAAGGACATATTTTTTTTAAATGGGACACAATGCAACATCGATAACAATATACTACAAATGTTACTTGAAGATTTGAAACATTCAAATGAGAAGATATTTGAACATAAGTAAACTGTTTTCATGTAACACACAAAATGATATCAAATAATAATAATAATAATTAACCATTCCGCAACACAATTCATTTTGGTTTGTACCCATATACACAGATTTGTGATAGCACTGTATACTCAGTATTTTCCCGAGTCATGTGAAAAGAAAATCACAGGCATGTTACTCGGGTGGGATTCGAACCCAGGACCTTTGGAATTCTAGAGCAGTGTCATACCAACAAAACCACCGAGATTGCCCGGTGGCTAGAGGCAGTTTGAATTATATGTTTTAGCAGCGGGTACTGCAAACAATTTAACATCTATTAAAACATAAGTATTGCTCCAAAACACATTCTGCAAGTTCCAATACTGTTCACCCCATTCCAGACAATAGTATATCATTGGTGCAAGACTTACCTTATATACGTCGAAGTTGCCAATAATCCCATCGAAACAGGTATACAGATCGTTTAACAGAGCAACAACCTTCAGAGAGATATTTTAAAAAATAAAATCAATGGATCAAAATCGAGATAAAAATGTCATTGACACACAATAAATACAGTTGCTGACTGTACACTTTTGTATGAGTAAGCTGCATTGAGTATCTTCTCTGGGTGCGTTCGTAAAGCTTCCCTGTGTCGTCCCGCAGTGCTTACTTGGGTGAGCCCCTGATGAAAAGAGCTAATCGAACGATCACACTCGCCCTCTCGTGCTGACGGCGTGCATCTCAGGTCACCCCAAGTGACCCACTTCACAAGCAGGGCACTGGGGCTGACCCAGTGAGCCCCGTTAAAGCTATTCGAACGTACCGGGCAGACCGGGGTCGACCCATGGAAGCTAAACGAACGCACCCAATAGTAACCATTGATTACTTCCAATACTGCTACCGGAGATACCAAAGAACAATGATTTGACCCACCTGCATAGGGGTACTGTCTGATGAAAGCTCAGTGAATCCCACGATGTCACTGAAGAAAATCGTCACATTGTCATAAGACTCTGGGTGAACAGTGGATCCCATTTTAAGCTGATCGGCCACAGACCTATTATTCATAATAATCTTAAATCAATGAGTTTTATTTCCTATTCAAATCAGTTTAGACTGTATTTTGTTCATCAATTCTGTTTACCAAAGTTTGTCCATAGACATAAATGAATTTAAAAAAGTGTTATGTTAACATAATCATGAGCTTATTGATGTATCTTACTTCGGCAAGACTTCATAGAGGAGCGTCTCAGATCTCTTCTTCTCTTCCAAGAAGGCAGAGGTTCTCTCCTCCACAAGACCTTCCAAGTTACTGGCGTAGAACTCCATACGAGATAGTAGGTTGTCCATGATACCTCCAGATACATTCCTACGAAAGGAAGTCAAGAAAAATAACTTCGAATGCCAGTAGAACAACAAATCCAAATTGTACATTTTTGGAACTGTACTAAACAGCGGTGGAAAACACATTATGAAAATCAAAACTGTGCGCTTTTTGTATTTTCTTTGGCCCTATGCCTCCCATAATGTGGAGCCACTAAAGGCACTCTATGGTGAGGAAAACAAAACGCACATTATATTGCAGATGCGTTAGTTTTTGCCCTAGAAGTAAGTTAATTAATTAGCTTGAAAAACACAAAAGTGCACTAAAAATATGTTATTTTGTCAATACTGATCATTTGCATGTACATGCACGCAACGATTTCGTTTCGAACACAAATTATTAATGAGCGTAACAAATAAGACTCATATCAATTCTTCGCACGAGGATTTTGGTATCATCAATGTCCCTTTAGGGGCTCAGTTAAAAAAAATAACATACTTGCTAATCTTCTTCATGTTAGCCATCAGTTCATCCACTGTGGGCCTTTCCTCTGGTGTTTCATGCCAACATCTTGCCATAATAGCGTGTATTTCTGGGCTACAGGCTTCGGGTGGGACGTGGGGACGGAATGGTTGAGTTGAATGAGACTGAATCTTCTCTAAAACAACTGTAAGAAAACCACGAGCCACTCTAATGTATTTTATCTTCTATTAAGGATTGGGTTCTCACATATCACTTTAATATTATCGGATATGTGATAACCCGCTCCTTAAATGTTTTTTAATACAGACAATACATTGTCATTGTCAAAAATACAAAAAAGGCAGTATAGCTTTTCATTTGCGATAAGGTATAATTAACAAGGGCATTGGTGTAGGCAGTTACTGGCGTACATTTTGGACCTTTATTATGGTGTATACTTATTTGATGTATCGTAGATGAGGTGCATCATCACCCGTATGCATTTGCAAAACTTCAATGCTATCTTCGCTACATTTATTTCAATCAATCCAAACATGAAATAATTTGACAAATAATTAATAATCATGGTTGACCTTTGACATTATCAGTGTCCCTGCACTCATTCTCGAATGGCGGACCTCTCATTACCACCTCCTGCATGATGATGCCAACAGAGTAAATGTCGCCCTCTGTCGTCGGCCTATTCTTGGTTGGAGCACGAAGAAGTTCTGGTGCATTCCACAACATTTCTAAAAAGTAGCACAAAAACAGTAGTGTGCTGTTAACAGGGTTAAGGTTTTACGCGGCTTGAACAAAATACCCGTGCATAATTTCAAAAGAGGGCTTCCTGTATAAACAAATTGGAAACAGAACATTGGAATTGGCGAGAACGTTAACAATTAATGTTGTTTTTTTTTACAACATTTTGTTTTCACTGTACGGAAAAGTTTTGGGTAACAGTAGGCCTACGTCTAACACCTTAAATTGTTTACCCCCGCCCCCCCCCCCCCAATTAATGATTGAAATATAGGGCGAGCAAAGGACAGAATTTGCGTTTTATGCTTTCTAGACTTCCCTGGTCATGCGTACTTTTCAAGTATGTTTGATCGTTATCATTGTCGGATGTGATATCCCTGTAGTCTAGGAGACCAAAGTCTGTCAGTTTGACTACGAAGCGGCTGTCCACCACGCAGTTAGAAGACCGCATCCTGCCGTGCACACCAAGCTCTCGACGGTGGTGAAGAAAACTCAAACCCTACGAAGGAAACAACAAAGTTACCACAAAATGGATTAGTAGAAACTAATCTTGCATAAACAAATTTTGGCGCATTCGTAGCAGCCCAAATTCGTTTTCTTTTAAAATACTTTCATATCTTGGTAAATTGAGGACACTTTTCACATTTAATTCAAAGTTTCATAAGGCAGTGCACATTACGCATGGTTATGAATATAACCTGTCCAATCTTGGCCTTTGTTTACAATGTTTTGTTCCGTTGTCCCAGGGAAATCTGTCCGCCGGAGATTCGGTCCCCCAATGGGAAAGTTATAATGGCTGAGGAGGAGGATTCAAAAGAGGGCGCTATCAGAAGAAGTTTGTACACAGTTGGCCATATGGGAGGGGGGGGGGGACACCGAATATCCGAATTACTATGTAGCCTACTTGCGTTTCTCAAAATACTTTTCTTTTTAGTTCGGCTGTTTTGCTACGGGAATAGCCAACTGGTAGCTCTCATGTTTTGTGTGTTATTTCAAAACTTCTATATTGTAAATCTTGAACTCCAAAAAGTTTATACACTGATTCTGAATCTTTGAATGAGGTATCGACACGATGATAACCTTGATGACATCAATCAGAAGAGAACTCTTGAAGTCCCATTCCAACTTCAGAGCGTCGTTCTCAAGAATATCCTGCAATGAGAAGGGAAAGAAAACATGTTTTGTGATGATCCTGAACGTAAAGGAAATCAAACAGTGGTTGAAGCATGACGTAATACGCTGTTTTTGAAAATACTAACCTACAGTTATGATGGCCTATTAAATACAGCTCATGCGGGTATTTCCGGTAAATACCCGAATTAAATTTCTGAAATTCGCATCCTTAGCAGCGTCAACAGAGATCGAGTTTTACCTAGTCTAGGTTCAAAGATCTTCGCATTGATCTATTTCAACAACAAATTTAGTCACTACTATCTCATTGCTGGTAGTTCGCACTTAATTTATCAATTCAAACAACAGAGGACGTCACTATCCTTGTTGCGATTTCCAGGACATTCGTCAACCGAAATGATGTAAGAAGAACAACGCGCCCTCTGTCAAAAATCGCGTTACGTACGTTGCGTTTTACGCAACATTACATTATATTACGTTACGTTCCGTTACGCAACGTTACAAGTATGAGATAGTAACGTTTGGACCAAGACTATTTGAGGCTTTATATCTGAAAAGGTAGCTGCAAAAACGGCTACGACTGCTAAGTGTATTTCAATGGAAGTATCTTCAACGCATGATGACGCGAAAATCGGAACTTAGCCGTAACTGTAACTGCTAATTCGGTCATGGCCTACAATTTAACCGGCAATATTCTACTGTACATACCTGAAGACTTCCCTTGGTGCAGTACTCTGTAATTATCAAATGTTTGCCATCATCTGGTCCATCAGTACATGCACCTACAAAACGAACGATGTTTGGATGCTCCAGGTGTCTCAACTGAATAAAACAAACGGCTTGATATTATTGCTTAACATTTAATGTATTCAAGTTACACACGTTGTTTAACTAAAAGTACTCCCACATCATGCCATGGATCGCCAATAATACGGGTATCTTCAAAAGGTTGCTCGGGCCCAGTTATTTCGACGAGACTTTAACTAGTATGTGATGTGATATTTTCTCGCTGATGTAACTTCTGTTGATAGTTTTTAACTATTACAGGTGTATTGTTATTATTCCATTTCTATTCATTCTTAAATAACTGCTAAAATCTGTAATTTTAACTATTGTAATGTGCATTTATACATATGAAACTTGCACGGACTAAATAAATCAATTTGTATTATTGACATAGACTTTCTTTTCTGGTCGTACGGGGCCACGTCTTTGGATGTGTATCAAACAAAAATGTTCTGATGAGGAAGTATTGGCCTTTCTGCGATATGGTGGACACTATTTTAGAGGTGAACTATTGGATTTGGGTGTATACACACAGCTTTACCCATAGTGTTACAGTATTGTGATCATCATTATATCAAAACGGTTTATGCAGGTATGATCATGCTTGACGTGTTGTGTGGGATTAACTCATTGCTTTTACTGTTGCCCAATAAAACCAAAACGACTTCAAACATAACCTAATGCTTAAAATAATCCAAGACATCATCTTGGGCATGTGAAGGAAGTCACTTGTGTTATGTTTATTCCTTTGATAAAGACTTTTTCAGGGTCGAACTGATTGTGTCAAATCGGCTTATCACCGGCAGAAACCAAAGCCTTTAGATGAAACCAAGTCATATTTACTGTAGACTGCCATTAAAGGGAAACTGTTTTCCATGCGAATGAGCGCATTGAAGGAGCATGAAGTAATGTTCTAACCATGGAAAAAAAAAACTCTGATGGGGTCGGGATGTGAGGCCAACAATGTGTTTTGCTTTCGTTACTATATTAAATATCGCTACTATATTCCGTTACTAAACTGGTTTCAGCTGGAGTGGTTCACTTCGTCTGTTGAAAAAAGTAAGGCCGAATCCGAATTGGCGGCTACGGCTATGACTGTTGCTAAGGGTGTTGCTAAGGATGTCCTTTACCTCAACGCATGATGACGCGGAAATCTAGCCGTAGCCGTAGCTGTAGCCGCCAATTCGGATACGGCCTAATACTCTCACGGTCACAACATAACGGAAGCTCTTTGCCGCAGCATGATTTTAAAAAACTCTATTTTATTGTGTACGAACACGAGTCCCATACGTACATATTAACTCGAAATTGCGAGATAATGATGAAACAAAAGAACACCCTTGTCACGACAAGTTGTGAGCTTGCAGATGCCTGATTTCTTTCTCGAAAACTACGTTACTGCAGAGGGAGCCGTTTCTCTCAATGCGTTATACTATCTGGGGGGGGGGGTGGTCTGAAGGACAGACTGAAATACTTACATTTCGGAGCTCTACCAAGACACTCCTTGTCAGTTCAAGCTTGCCGTTTCCTATTGGCTTAAGAGCGACCAGTCGACCCTTTATATGAAACATAGAATTTTAATAATTTATCCAGTACAGAGGTTAAATAAAGAAATTATACAGGAGCTTTATATCGGTCGTATGGAAAGCTTGTTCAGATCATAGAAAGATGCAAATAAAACCCTTGATGATAAGACCCAACCAGCCGTCCAAGTAAATCCACAAAGTGTAAAGAAAATGAGCATTCGGCGAGGCGGATATCAAACCACGTTCCCGTAATTTCAGACACTACTATAATTGCGACGGTCGTAGGTTCGAATCCCGCATGTGTAATATGCCTGTGATTTGTTCACACAGAGCTCGGATAAGTACTGAGTATACAGGTTTTACACACATCGGTATGTATGGGTAAAACCAAAATACTGTTTCTGTAAGTTGTATTAAATTGAGCGGATGCTGGTCATCTCGCCACTTGACAAGCTCGCCCCAACAAAGTCGCAACCTGACCAGCTCGTCCCGGGACATTCAAAGTCGCCCCCTGACAAAGTCGCCCCCTCATAATGTCGCAACCTGACAATGTCGCCCCCTGGCAAAGTCGTCCCCTGACAAAGTCGCCATCTAGCACAGACGCCTCATACAAAGTCGCCCCATATTTTATTAGCGACATAGCACGGAGAAACGTTCACTTAAAGGATGGATATCAAGTGAGTTTGGATTCCGTTGGCAACATTTGTATGGATAATAATATTATTATAATATTCAAATGAATAAAGATTTAAATTTAAATAATTAAGATAACTTACAATCATTTACTTCAGCGAGGTGCTAATAAAGAAAATGATATTTCCATTTTTGTAAAGTGATGTAAATACAAATAAAATATTAGTGGACATGTCTAATTGGATTGTGCATTTTGTGTCTTATGTCTTTATAAACAAAATTGTACTTACCTCGTACTGAGCAATTTTTGTGAATATCTGGCGCTCGTTATTCTCATCAGTAAGTGAACCAGTCTGTAATTAAGATAATTATTTGGGTTTGTATTTTTGTTCGAGATTTATTTATATAGAACGTCTTTCCCTATCAATTCACATGATTAAAAGGAAGTTAATCGGGGAAAACAAAAAAATATATTTTGGTATCCTGGTAAAAATGTAAAATGCACAACTTTTCAGTGGTTGACTTTTTTTACAACAATGCTATACGAGTTGTTAAAAAACCTTCCAAAGTACACGCTTTAGCTGCTATGATTTATTTATTTATTTATTTATTTATTTATTTATTTATTTATTTATTTATTTATTTATTTATTTATTTATTTATTTATTTATTTATTTATTTATTTATTTATTTATTTATTTATTTATTTATTTATTTATTTATTTATTTATTTATTTATTTATTTATTTATTTATTTATTTATTTATTTATTTATTTATTTATTTATTTATTTATTTATTTATTTATTTATTTATTTATTTTTTTTTTTTGGGGGGGGGAGGAGTGGTATGTGGACACTTTAGGAATGCACTGTTGATTTGGGTGTATATAGACAAATAATACCCAAACCTAATAGTGTCTAATAGTATTGTGTCAACCATATCTCAAAATGGCTTATTTGAGGTTGCCCAGAAATCCAGATTCTCGCGAAAGCTCGCACTCTCTCTCGAGGTCAATTTCTCGTCGTTTTAAATCTCAGCAAAGCAATAGTGTATGGTTGAACAGAAACAGAAAGTCTTGTTTCACGCTCAAAACCCCTGATACGAGGAACCAAATTAGATACACTCGTGGCACATGTATCATGAAATATAATGCAAAAAGGACAGAGGCCTCGCTACAGCCTTGGCGGATTGAAACTTTGATCCCAGCCACAAAAGTACCATCAGTGTTCCAAAAACACATTGTGTTTCACAGCAAGACTGCAAAAGCACCACTCACCAACAAGAACAATTATTTCACTTCTGCACTCTGTGAAAGTTGCAGCTGTAGTTTGGTCAAGTAAAATCATTCAATATATTCAATGTACAAGGAAATCAACCGCGACTTTGGGTAATTTTATTTGCTGAACATGCTGAAAATTATAAAAATGTGTTAGCTATGCAACTAACCATGGACATGGATAAAGACCGCATGGATGAGGCAATGGATTTGGAAATGGCTTTGGAGATTAAATCGTCGTAGCGAATCTTCCAAGACATCTTCATTAATTCTGCGTTCTGCTTCTGTTTTCTGTAAATGAAGGGGAAGATGGAATATAACATGTCTCATCATATTGAAAAAGGTTTCGTGAAGTATCCCGATGTTTTTTTTTTGTCTGGTGGTATTATATTAAACACACACTTCAAATATTTTAACTATAATTTCAAAGTTTTCAAATTTAAAAGTATTTCAAAGCGCATGGATGCCCAAATGGGATTCTTTGGTAGTTAAATTTATTGTTTATACATTTAATTATACTATGTTGTCGTTTTGTTTGTTTGTTTGTTTGTTTGTTTGTTTCGACCTATAGCAGCTTATTTTTTTTATTTGTGTTTCCAATCACTGCTCTGCGCTTCCTGACTCTTTCACTCCATTTCTTTATTTCCAATTGTGATTGCTTTGTGTTCCACTATATATATACCTGTTTATGCGCACCGTGTTGTCGCTATTTATGTATTTATTTCAAAAAGACTCACAGGCCTACTTGTATCAATACGTCAGACATTTAACTATTCCTATTTTTGGGTTGGTTAGCAGGGTGCACAAGGTTATTTCATTGTCTGTTATTATTAAAAAAAATAAAAATATACATGTTTATATTAATTGATGTCAAATTGTTGCATCTGTGGGGCAAACAAAAACGAATGCAAAAATACAGAACGAAAAAGTGACCCTCTAATTACAAACGAATTGAATACCTCAGTGTAGTGTGTGAAGAGATATCAAAATAGATGAGTCAGAAATCCACATTTTACCTGTAAACTACCGAAGTTGCAGAGACACAGACAATCAGGGCGCAAACCGTCAGGATGGACGCGATGAGCAGTACGGTATTATCATCTGTGGTTTAAGGGAGGAAGGGTGAACAATGAACCCAAAGTGTATAGATGTCACAAATATATAGTTACTGCATTTTGCGGACTGGTTAGAACAACGTAACTGTTATTTCAAAAAATGGTGTTATTCAGTGAACCCCCATTAAATATTAACAAATTCGTGTTAAAAATAATAATATATATATTTATAAAAAGTCAGTTTCCCTTGTGGTTTATTATTTGATATATAAAAATATATATATAAAAAATATATAAAAAAATAAAAATAAACTAGACATTAGGTGTTTGTGAACAAACACAAAGCTGTTCCGTGTTCTTTTGCTTGGATTATGAGCTAAAATGACCAAGGAGTCTATCATTGAAAAAAAGAAGAAAATGCTGAATGAGTTTTGGTGCCACTTCCGGTTGACCCGGAAGTAGAGGTCGACATGGGGTCATGGTTTTTCAAAATTAATCTCCAATCCCCAAGGAGTGTTTAACTACAAAAAGTCTAAAAAACGGCAGTTTACTTCTTGAGATATGGTGCTACAAAGAGTTCCCAAATTAAATATGCAGATTTGGGGGATAAAAAAAATATTTTCCCGCGCGCAGATTCGAACTCGCATGTATTAGTGAAGTAAGCGCGACATATGACCACTAGGCTATGAGGGCCAATGCATTAGTCGAGGGTTTACATGTATCTATATCAACAGAGGGGATTATGATCAGGCGAAATAATTATCATGATTTTGCGAACATTGTCACTAAATATGAACTGCTAACGCCTTTAACTATTAAGTAGAGTTGAAATGTAGTATTAGATGCCTTTAGGGGTTTTTGACGAGGACGTCGTCGTCGTCAAAAACCCCTATTCAACTACGCACGTTCGTCCACGAAGAAAACACATCGGAGTCAAAATTTGACATTTTTTCACTCATTTCTCAAAAACTACAACACCACAGCAAGTAATATTTTATAACTATTATAAAGTAGGGTTGAAATGTAGTATTAGATTGCCTTAAGGGGGTTTTTGACGACGACGTCGATGTCGTCAAAAACCCCTATCTAATTACGCACGTTCGTTTTAACGAAAACCCATGCACAGAGTAATTGGTCCAGAACGCGGTTAGAAAAACAAGAACAAATTTAACGCACGTTCTAACGAAAATCCCAAACCTCCGTACTTTGTGCGTGTACAGAGTAATGTGTCCAGAACGCGGGTAGAAAACAAAATAGTATAGACTCCTCTCAAGAAGTCAAAAACTCATTGAGGTACATACTGTGTTGTATTACCAAAGAGAATGTTTCACAATAACATGAAAGTGACTGCATCAAAATTACAAATTAAAAAATTCAAATGAAGACCACGTGGTTAATTAATGAAGAATTTTTACACTTTTTTTGTTAGAGTAAAGCTTATGTTCTAAGCTTCAATTTGATATATGATTTAACTATTTTATCCTCATACTTTAGGAGTAGGGGCCTGAACAAAAACGCTGTACAAACGCTATGGGGTTTTAGGCGGAAACAAAGAATAATAATAATAATAAAAATAATAAAAATCTCGACGAAAACAACACCTGTTCCGACGGTAGGTCGGAACAGCTAATAAATAAATTTAAGAAAACAAATGTTGTTATCTGTTTCCTTATTATCATTTAATGTTTACTCAGCAGTGATACCTTTGGGTTTGCAGATAGGGTTTTCATTGTAGAAACCACACCGAGGAGTGTCTGGGGGAAATTCACCATCCGGGAATCCATGCCACTTAATTGGTTTGTAGAACTTGAGCTCGTTTGAAAGTCCATAAAAATTCACTACAGGCTACAAGGAAAAGTATATTATCTGACTGGTGAAAAGAACCCGGAACGACAACGGGGGAGAAGAAAAGACTACGGCAGTGACTACGACAGTGATAGCGACAGCAACCGCGACAGCGACAGTCACAACGAAAACGAAAGCAGCAGCAACAACAACGGTGACGGCGACGACGACGACGACAACGACAACGACAACGACAACGACAACGACAACCAGAACATTTGAAAACGGGTTGCGAAAAAAACAAATCTGAGGTCAATACTGACAAATGTGATACACATTGTGTCTTACACAGCAATCAATACATAGTATTGGGACTTAAAGGAGTACTTTACGTCTAGTTTTATGTATACGTTTTTTGTAGCGTTACGAAGTATCAGATCATTACTGGATGTTAACTGCCAAATTCGTTTCATTTATTTAGACTGAATCAAATGTTTTATGCATCATTTATAATTATCTGTTTCCAATAGTTTCCAGGGGCACATAAACTCTTAATGCAAGCTCTATATGGTAAACAGTAGTGGAACCCCCTCAACAAAAATTGAAACACACATCCTTGTTGTGGACAATCATCCGGTGCCGTATTTCTTGACTTAGGTCACCAAAAACAATCAGTTGTAATTACGTGAACCGAGCTAATTTTCTGAATTCAGTTATTAAACAATCAGTTGTAATTACTTGAACCGAGGTAATTTTCTGATATCAATTATTACGTGCGACTCCTACAAAACCAGCCAATGCTCTTCGTCAAGGATACACCATATATACACACGGATAATTGGCATGAGTCTACCCCCGCCCCCTGTAGCCAATAAAGGAGTTTCAGCACGGTAGCCTTTTCAGATCAAACTGACGTCGTATAATTACTTTAATCTAGATGTGCTTTACACTATAGACTGGAATTTTATTTGGCCTTGACGCCGGAGTTCTCTTTTGTAAGTTTCAATCCAAAAACGTTCTTACCTCGAATACACCGTTATCTGTGTCCGTCATATCCCATAGGGAGTACGCGGCGATTCTATCACCGCTAGATGTCATTACAATGTCACCAGCAATACCTATAGTACAATGTTGCAATGTGAATAAAAGTTGTGTAATTTTCAATATCACAGTGGAAGATTGGTTTCAAATTGTAAATAATGAAAATATATTTAATCTGAATAGCTTTCGATCCAAATCGGACCTTCTTCAGAGGCATATCACTCCTCTGAATAGTTATTATAGTGTACTATCACTTCCCAATATCACAAAGGAAGATTGATATCAATTGTAGAAGAAAAACAAATACAGCCGGGTCTATGCATTTGTAATGCCATTCTTCTTTTCTATTTTAGAAGGAAAGCGGGAAAACACAACGAGCAATGTCACAATTGATGAAGAATAAGTATAAATCCAACAATACTTAATTGAAAATAAATTAAAGTATATCAGCATGCAAAAATGTCATCTGAAACGCCGAATAGAATAACTTTGCTCATAATGCATGGCTACATCTAAATCTCACTTATTTTAATCTGCTTACATTACCATTTGAAGGCACTTATTAGAATCAAGGTTAAAAGTGAAGTTGTCTCTTTGTATAAGGCACTTATTAGAATCAAGGTTAAAAGTGAAGTTGTATCTTTGTATAAGTTTTGGCACAGGCTTAAATTGCAATAAATTCAAATTGGTTGGAAAGTCTTATATTCTGTTGTAGTTGGCTTGTACTAACAGAGTCCAGCATTCTCCAGAAGACGATTAGAGCATACTGATCGAAACGTCGAGTTAACCAACGGTTCTTTTCAGAACCACCCCAACTCATTTAGATATAGTCATTCAAATCCTACTTGTACTATCATGTTCATGAAGTCTAATGCTGTTCAAATCAGTGTTGTAGTCAAGACCGGTACACCGTAGACCAAGACCAGCATTTCCAAGAAAAGCCTTCGAACGATTGAATAAGTGGTTTGTTGGTTAAATGCACTGGACCCATTTGGTAGTTGTTAAAGACCAGAAATCTCTCTTGGTGTGTCTCAACATATCATGTATACAATAACAAACATGTGCAAATTTGGGCTCAATTTGTCAATATCAAATTTGCAAGAGAACATTGAAAGAAAAAACACCCTTGTTGAATTACTTTGTGTGGTTTAATATGCCCAATAAAAGGCAACTTTATCAAAAACTTGTTACTTCGAAGGGAGCCGTTTCTCACAATGTTTCATACTTTCAAGTTACCAAGTAAGTTTTTATGCTCACAGTTATTTGGACTAATTGCAAATAAGGTCCAGTGTCTTTAAATAATTACGAATCTTAAAATTGGCAACGTGGACGAGTCTTACGTCATCCACAAAGTACCTTCCTCGCCATTTATCGGCTTACCTCGGAAAGTTCGGTTCCACATCTTCTGTCGTAGAGTTAGTCCGTTGTGAATGTCACCTCCCTCGTGTAATGTCTCGTTGATGGCAAGAGAGTACAGAATCAAGGCGTCGTGGTAACAGGTGGCGAAAAAGTTGGCCTGTATCAAAGTAAAAAAAAAAAGAATCTTTATATTTGTCGATGTTCGGTCGTTATCCCGTTAATGTTTCTTATAATTCTTCTTTTATTGTATCGTTTTTCCCCACACCTTTACTCAAAACCAACAAATAAAACTAGACATTAGGTGTTTGTGAACAAACACAAAGCTGTTCCGTGTTCTTTTGCTTGGATTATGTGCTAAAATGACCAAGGAGTCTATAACTGAAAAAAGGTTTGAAAATGTTGAATAGTTCTTGAGTTATGGTGCCACTTCCGGTTGACCCGGAAGTAGAGATAGACGTGGGGTCACGGTAACCTAAGGCTAATCTCCAATGCCCAAGGAGTCTTTTACTGAAAAAAGTTTGAAAAATTGATATTGTCCCACTTCGGGTTGACCCGGAAGTAGAGGTCAACTTGAGGTCACGGTTTTTCAAAGTTTATTTTCAACGCCTAAGGTGTCTAAAACTGAAAAAAGTTTGAAAATCGGTTGTATAGTACTTGAGATATGGTCATACTTCCGGTTGACCCGAAAGTAGAGGTCAACTTGAGGTCACGGTTTTTCAAAATTAATCTCCAATCCCCAAGGAGTCTATAACTACAAACAGTCTAAAAGTCGGCCGTGTACTTCGTGAGAATGGTCCCACTTCGGGTTGACCCGGAAGTAGAGGTCAACTTGAGGTCACGGTTTTTCCAAATTAATCTCCAATCCCCAAGGAGTCTTTAACTACAAACAGAGTAAGAATCGGCCCTGTACTTCTTGAGATATTGTGCTACAAAGATTTTCCAATTAAATATGCAAATGAGGGTCACGTGGTTAACTAATTAAGAATAAACAAACACATTGTAAGTAAAGCTTATGTTCTAAGCTTCAATTTGGTATAATAAACGCACTCTTTCGTATTATGGTTTGGGAGATAAGGCTTAAACAAAAAACGTTTACAAACTAATGCTTTGGTTTTCTTCCATAAATATTTTTACTGGTCAATAGAGGGCGGTATGTAAGATGAGTGGTCCTACTATCAACATCTCCTTTTTACTAGTCAAATGTTCAGTTTAAAAACAGGTTAAAATTGGCCCGGTACTTCTTGAGATATGGTGTTACAAAGATTCCCCATTAAATATGCAAATGAGGGTCACGTGGTTAATTAATCAAGAATTGAAAAACAAAATTACATGAGGAATTAAGCTTAGGTCCTAGTCTTTAATTTGATATATGATATAACTCTTTTCAAGTTATGGTTTAGGAGAATAGGCTGAAACAAAAAGCGTTTACAAATTTGCTATTGTTGTCTTCCATTAAATATTTTTTACTGTCACTAGAGGGCGGTATGTAATATGAGTGGTCTGTATACTAGAGGAGATGTTATTACTAGTCAAATGTTCAGTTGAAATGTTTATCTCAAAAAGTTCAATTAAAAAGTTTAATAAAATGTAAATAAAACTAATATTTGACTCAGGATTGTTTGATTTGTTGGTTTCTTGAGTTTAATGCAGTAATTTAAGAGTCCAATGTCATGTCACAAAAAACTACATTAAGGATAAAATCCTTGTATTTGGTCAGTGGTTTGATGTTTGATTTAGCACGAGTGGATTTCGCTTAACTCTTAACGGCCACCAAACTCTGCGCTTACGATCACCATTTTCTGCTTACTGTGCAAGCACGGAATACAAAGTGCGAGCTTGGAAGCACACAAACAAAATAAATCCCTGCTTAGTAGTCTATTTAGCTTGACGTAAGCGCAGAAAACACTGCTTCTGCTTAGCACTGAATATTTGCTTCCAGAGCAGAGCATATTGGGCCCATTCGCACAGGACTTTTCAGTATGCAAGTTCCCATCATGATAGGCCTAGGTGACTAGTGAAATTTACTACTCGACTAGTCGCACCTCAAACCCAACTACGACACTTGTCGAGATAAATTACGGATTCTCAAGATTTGTGCCGCAATGTGCTGCAAGCGCAACATTAATTATGTTGCGATTAGTAGTAAGCAACACAACTGTTTCACCAAACAGGTAGTCGGGACTAGTTTTGTAGTCAACGTGTGGGCATGATTATAATGGAGTAGAGAAAAACAGTAGTCGCGACTCAAATAATAGAGAGGTTTCGCAAGTGTACATATAAACATACAGATACCGATATGTCGACACTTTGTGTGTTCAAGTGACGGGTATCCGCGACTATCGTATTTTGCATATACGTTCGTACAGGATACGGGAGCTTATACACGTCGTAGATAAATGGATACTGTTTTGCAGATTTTTAGTTGTATTTTTGTCCTCGATCAAAAATATTTCCCACGGAATAGCTTTCACATCGTGCTTGATATAGATAGAATTTGTTTAGTCATTTGCAAGCAAAAAGATGAGAAAATGTAGTGTATAAAACACGGGGTCTCTAATCGGTCATACATAATGTCAGAAAAACACTCATGATGAATGCGAGCGCACTCAAGTGAAACATACCTATAATTTGTGAAACAAAATTCAACACATGGCTGATGTGAACGGTTACGGTTATCATATCCGTATCTGTATCTGTATCCGCACGCTTGCGAAACCTCTCTAATAATTTGTAGTCGCGACTTTAACACTTAAGCACACTAGTCGCCCCGGCCTACTTTTGCACAACTAATTATAAAACACGGTTGTCCTGTGAATGCAAATCAAATTTTTAAGTCACTGTTTTTGTAGTGACAGTTTCACAGGAATTGAGCACAATTAGTCAACTGTAGTAAATTTTTTGTTGCGAATTGTGACGCTTAAGAACACATTCCCTGCTAAGATGTTAATTACGCTTAGCGTAAGCACAATTCCCTGATTACGTAAGCGCTGCGTTTCTTCCTTTAAAAAGTCATTGGCACAGGACCAGACCAAACTACATATAGCTTTTAAAACACAAAAAGCAGCTAAACACAGCAAATACCATTCCTCATTTTGTACAAGTCGTGAATCCAGGTATTCTGCTCAATTTCTGCATTTTTATAAAGCAAAATGTTTTGCCTATTTATTATAAGCAGCTTTATACAAATGACCCACTCAACCACAAGAGAAACGTCAGCATAATAAAATCGCTGCTTTTGTATTCCTGCCAAAGAGATTTTGTATGTCATTGTATAATTTCCGAAAAGAAAGCGAAATACTTGAATTAGTTTAGGCAAATAGTCCCCGGCACAAACAAGGTGACTTCACCCGTAAATGAGTCCAAATCCCAGGCATTCTATTTTCGTCGTCCACGCTCGTCGCCTGAAACGAACCCGGTCAACTCGGTCCCAAACCAACTCGGTCCCAGTCATACGTTGACAGTTTTTTCATTCATTTCTCAAAAACGAACCCGGTCAACTCGGTCCCAAACCAACTCGGTCCCAGTAATACGTTGACAGTTTTTTCATTCATTTCTCAAAAACGAACCCGATCAACTCGGTCCCAAACCAACTCGGTCCCAGTCATACATTGACAGTTTTTTCACTAATTTCTCAAAAACTACAACACCACAGCAAGTAAGTTTAGTGTAAATCTGTGGACACGATGGTGTGTCGTCGTCGTCAAAAACCCCTATTCAATTACGCACGTTCGTTTGAACGAAATCCCTAAACCTTCGTACTTTGTCGCGTGCAAAGTATATAGGCCCGGAACTCGGTTAGATTGTTGTGGGTTCTGAACGATGGTGGGAAAACAGAATGAGTAGACTTCCTCTCAAGAAGTCACAACTCATGATAGTTACATACTGTATGGCATTTACCATAGAGAATGTTTAACAATAACATGGAAGTGACTGCATCCAGTTATATTCAAACGCGTAGACTCATCTCAAGAAGTCACAACTCATGAAAGGTACATCTGTATGGCATTTACCAAAGAGAATATTTAACAATAACATGGAAGCGACTGCATCCAGTTATATGAAGATTACGTGGCTAATTAATTAAGATTTTTAATTTTGTTTACATTTAGAGTAAAGCTTGTGTTCTAAGCTTCAATTTGGTATATGATTTCACTCTTTTGAACTTATGGTCTAGGAGAATAGACTTAAATAAAGAGCGTGTACAAATGCTATGGGGTTTTGGCGGAAACAAAGAATAATAATAATAATAATAATAATAATAATAATAATAATAATAATAATAATAATAATAATAATAATAATAATAATAATAATAATAATAATAATAATAATAATAATAATAATAATAATAATAATAATAATAATAATAATAAAAATAATAAAAATCTCGACGAAAACAATACCTGTTCCGACGGTAGGTCGGAACAGCTAATAAAGAATTACCAACTGTCCAAGATGATTTTCTATTAAACGATTGGCACACCATCTGTAGCATTTCTCATCCCGCTATATCGAATAAAACATATTTCTATGGGCAGTAAGCACAACATTCCGCGGTACAGAGCCACGCAATTAGGCAATGGTGAGCTAAATGAGGGAACATCGTGGGCACACGTGAAATTCAATTTGCACATTTTATGAGAACCGTTCATTAATAATTATTACTCTTAGACGGCGCTGCACTGTGGCGATCACCTTGTGCGCTCAGTGTCTCAAATTTGTCTCGATTTTTTCCTCACGTTTTTAGTACATTTTGTTAGACTTATTGGTGATTGAGGCTGCGTTAATTCTGTGTTTTTAAGATGTAATGTATTTGTTTTTCGATGAGTATCAAATTTGAATCTTTTCAGTGCACAAAGGGAAAACAATTTTCACATTTTACTTGTCATCTGTGATGTAATAAATAAATTTAATTGAATTGAATTGAATCTAACCTCGCCGCCAGACTCTGGAGTCACGTTATAGTCTCTTGACGCGCGGTCCAGAATGTCTCTATGAAATGCATTGTACTCCGAGTCATCAGTCGGCTCAAATAGACGAATTGTCATCAGGGCTCGGTAGGCTGTCTTTAATTTCTCATCGTCTGCGTCGCCCTAAGAAGATATGCAGGGTGGTTAAACAGTGCTATGAATTTCAAAATAATCTTAGCATACGTTAATACCAACATGTGTAACCTTAAAGGCACTGGACACTATTGGTAATTACTCAAACTAATTGTTAGCATAAACACCTATTTGATTTCGAGACCTCATGATTGATTTTGAGGTCCCTAAATCAAGCTTCTGAAAGCACATAACTTCGTGTGACAAGGGTGGTTTTTTATTTCATTTTTATCTTACAACTTCGACGACCAAGACTTTTTTCAACGGTTTGTTATTTTATGCATATGTTGAGATACACCCAGTGGGAAGACTGGTCTATGACAATTACCAAAGGTGTCCAGTGCCTTTAAACATGTTTGGGTGATTGTGTGTGTTTGAATCATACAAACAATTTGAGCAGGTGGTAAAAATGATATAAGCATGTTCATTATGAAAACGTGTTAAAAGAGGATTTGCGTTCAAACCCTCAACACCGTTCCAGTCTGATTTTTTTTTTTTTTTTATTAAATTATTATTATTATTATTATTATTATTTTTTTTTTTATTCGGGGGGGGGGGGGGGGGGGGTGACAACGATCTTTTATTTTAGATTCGGTAAAAATTAAGAGCATTTTATTGTTTTCTACAGCCATTAACTTTAAAAATCAATTCATTGGTTTCGTGGTTCTGTGGTAAAATGTGCGCAATGTTGTTGCGAGAGTTTGTTTGAAGTGCAATTCCGAGTTGCTGGTTTTGTACATGCATCGCGCTTGATCAAATTTGGAATACATTTTATGGGTAAAATCAGCAAGAAATTCACCCATGCACCTTTGTATTAGAACTATTCAGGTATTAACGCATCTTTTGAAGCCAGACAGCGTAATGGAGGAGAACAAGATATTTTCTGTCAAAAACAAGTATGTCCTGCCCTTGGGTGCTGGCCAAGGTCTTACAAAATTAATCCTAAAACGTCTTCCATAATTGCTTTTAAAATGCACTGGGGTGGATTTTACAAAGTTAAAACTAGTTTTATCTTGAGGTAGGACAGGTTACTCGTTCTAACTTAAGGACTAGTGTTAAGTTTTTAATATATCCTAAGACTAGTCCTAAGTTAGAACTACTCTTTACTCTGTGTGAAGTCGACGACTAGACACATTTTGTAATATTGTAAGAGACCAGTATTCCCACTTTGTGTATTCAAATGCGTAAACAAGCAAATCTGTGAAAATTTTGACTCTATTGATCATCGAAGTTGCAAGAGCAACAAGAGCAGTCTTCAGGCTGAAGTCTTTTAAAATGTGCGTGAGAAATTACCAGAAATTACCGCTTTCAAACACAACGTCACTTTATTAGAGGGAGCCGTTTCTCACAATGTTGTATGCTATCAACAGCCCTCCTTTACCAAGTAAGTTGTTATGCTAACAGTTGAGTACCTATAGTGTCCAGTGTCTTAAAAAGGGTTTGCCCAATTGACAGCCACTGTGAATCAAAAACACTGGTTTTACTAACCTGTCGCCACGCATCGTTCCCAAAGTGCAGTGTGTTATTAAACGGTTGATAGCTAAAGAACACGTAATCCCCTCCTACTTGTCCGAGGTTGTAGGCGCTCAGCATGATCTTGCGAACGAGGTGACCCTTGGCACTGATAACTATAACTGGCAATCAAAGGAACATTACAGAATTGGTAAGAAAAAAAAAACCGTCTACAATCACATATTATGTACTTTTATATAACTGACATACAGATCCTTGTTATTTGATTGGTGGAACTTACTTCACGTGACATTCACTATTACTTCCATCCGCACCGGCGGTTAAAAAGACCTATTCGCCCATGGGGAATAGCATTTCCCATTCAACAGTTAGAATCATCCTTGTTCCCAATGTTTTTTAGCAGTAAAGCGCCGCTGCTAAACAAAGGAGCACCTGTGCAAAAGGTTGTGATCCGATTTGTGCATTGTTGCCGCTACGCGGCGCTATGATTTTTGGTTGTCAGTAATTTGTGTGATTTTTCATAATGTTATATACTTTTAAAATACATCAAATGACAAGGATGTATATGTCAGTTATATACAAATAAATATTGAGTTGCTTTAATTCGTGGAATGGAAGAAATATTATCGCTCGGTAAAATTTGTACTGTTCCATTTCACTCGGCTTCGCCTCGTGAAATGGAACACTCAAAATTTTACCTTGCGATAATATTCCTCCCATTCCACTCTGAGCCACTCAATATTGTAAAACAAACTTACACGGTCTAATGATGACAGTAGAAAACATTCCTTGAAATATTCCTGTCTGAAATGCCTTAATTTGATGAGAAGGACATACAAACCAGATTCAAGTTTGGAGTACATCGATCAGTGAGCGTTTTTTTTTATTTTTTATTTAAATCGATGTCATGCCAATTAATGTGCTGTCTTTTTTTACTATTTTCTCAGACCCAGATGGTCGATCGATCTCAAGCTTCTACAGGTTTGTAAGTATATTTATATGGTGGACTACATCTTAAAGTGCTTACACCGCCAGCAACTGTTTTGTTAGAAAAGAAAAAAACGACTCGGTAAATTTCCTTTAAATACACAAAGATGGAAATATATTGGAGTCATCCTCAATCATGTGTTTACGTGACCTTGAGAATGATATTAGAATGTTATGAGTTTTAAAATTGATACCGAAATAAAGACGTAACAAACTGTAATTTAAAACTGCATCTCGTTTTTTCTTTCACATTAACAATTTCCCAAATATTTATGTTTTAAAGTAGTTAAGCCTGTTCTAAATCGAATTGGAGGAAGAGAGAGCTTGAACAAAAATTTGCAACGGCCTCAAAAGTTTCGGAATCCTAATGGAGTCTTTCTTAGAGCCTTTTTTAGAAAAGTCGAAATGTAAGGCCATGAACAATTTTAACAATTTGAAAGAAAAACCTATGCATATAATCCCTTGCCCCCGTAAAAAAAATAAAAAATAAAATTAGGAATCGACTGTGAGCCGTTCCCTTTCTTAAAAACCACAAGGTTTTAACAAAGTATGTTTTATAGTCTCCCCTCCCCTCCCCTCCCCTCCCCTCCCCCACCCCCCCCCCCCCCATGTCGCAAATATTGACGCCAATATTGACGCCAATATTGGCGTAAATATTTGCGACGTGTAGCCCATGTCGTGAATATTGGCGTCAATATTGGCGTCAATATTTGCGACTTGGAGGCAATGTCGTAAATATTGGCGCCAATATTGGCGTCAATATTCGCGACTTAGGTCATGTCGTGAATATTGGCGTCAATATTGGCGTCAATATTTGCAACTTGAGGCTATGTCGTAAATATTGGCGTCAATATTGGCGTCAATATTTGCGACATAGGGCCCATGTCGTGAATATTGGCGTCAATATTGGCGTAAATATTTGCGACGTGTAGCCCATGTCGTGAATATTAGCGTCAATATTGGCGTCAACATTTGCGACATAGGGCCCATGTCGTTAATATTGGCGTCAATATTGGCAGCAATATTTGCGACTTTGGGCCAAGTCGTCAATATTGGCGTCAATATTTGCAACTTGGGGTAAAAGTCACGAATATTGGCGTCAATATTGGCGTCAATATATATTTGCGATGTCCCTTTAAAGCCACCATACATTTTGGTTGGCAAAATGAGGGAACATCGCGCTGTTTTGTACACGGCTAATGGGTGCGTGACGCAGACGCGATTTCGCGTCTGCTTAGTGCACAACTCTATGGCGTTTGCCAACCAACAGGGTCTGTACGCATGCGTGAATGTGATTAGCATATTTCATGGGAAGGGTCCATTATTCCAACAAAAGGAAAAGAGATGCAAATAACTACATTAATTGTGATGAACTAAAAGTTTGCGCATCTTCACCTCGCCACTGCCAATGGTGAAATGTTTAATACCATTATTTGCTTAATAGGGCTTGCTACGAGTGAATATGGAACTGTCGCAATCAGGAAATGTATGCTATAGCAATGTCACAAGCCAGTCATCCAAAAGATGATTTACAATTCGCATTATGAGGGTGGCGTGACAGTATCCAATTAGGACAACAAAAACGAAATGGTTGTAAACAGGCCATTTAATGCACCGAACACTAGTGGTAATTACTCAAAATAATTGTTAGCATAGAAACTTATTTGGTAACGAGCAATGGAGAGCTGGTGATAGTATCAAATGTTGTGAAACATTTTGAGAAACAGGTAATTTCTCACTAAAATATTAAAACACTTCAGCTGAAGCTTCTTATTACGCATCTGGAAGAACACAGAGAAATATAACAATGGTATTTTTTACTTTAACTAATCTCTTGCAACCTTCTGACGACCAATTGAGCCACAATTTTTACAGGTTTGATTACGCATTATGCATTATGTTGTGATACCCTAGTGAGAATACAGGTCTTTGACGTACCAAAATGTGTACTGCCGTTGATTTCACCAAACTCTTCCTAACTTGTGATTAATCTACGTACTTGGGACGAAGTTAGGTTCCGTATCCATGGACATAATAACACATTGAACCCGTCCTAAGTAAGGACGGGTTTACTCTAAGGTCTATTCTTTATGTATATATGGTTTTATTTTACTCAAATTAAATATCATTAATTTAGCCTGCCCCAGATTTTTAAATTTATGTCGGTAATCATGTTTTTTTTTTTTTTTTTTTTATGTGAAAGCATCTTTCTGTAACCCCCTGAGTAAAATATCTTAATGAAAAAAAAAAAAAATGGAAAGAAATAAAGCAACAAAAAGTGGGAGTAGTAAAAAGAAGTTGAATCGAATTGAGGTCATTCAAATATGATCTTGAGCATCTCCGGAGGCCCTTGTGTTACCCGTAAGTGCTTTTTCATTGTTTGATGTTGCATTTATGACTTGCGTAAAAGAGTTGTTTGAACACGGCGCCTTATACGGCAAGAGAGGCTTAAAACACAACCCATGAGAACAGAGAGGGGGTTGGGATGAGGGGTGGTTCAGAACGAGACGGGGATAAAACAAATAAATGAAAATACAATGCAGTGTTACAAGTGATGACTTTCCCTGAGGCATGTGACTTTCCCAGAGGCATGCATTGCCAAATGTCTTCGTGTTGCACGAATTTTTTTAAACCATTTACGGTTTACGGTATATTTTGTAAAGGCCTAAACAATTCCCATGTATAACATGTGCATAAACACACAATCTCAATGTGGATACATAGCAGCTTTTTTTTATTTCTATAATTTGCAGCCCCGCCCCCCCCCCCCCGAAAAAAAATAAAATAAAGTAACTGGGCCCATTGTCATCAAAGTTGCAAGAAGATAATGAACAAAAACAATAGTCTACCTGCAAAGAACTGTGTGATTGTAAATGCTGGAGACAAGCATCTTGCCTGAAGCCTTTTTTTAGATTCAAAGGTTTGGTTAAAGCCATAATACACAGATTTACAAATCATTACATTTCAACAAAAGGAAAAGAGATGCAAATAACTACATTAATTGTGATGAACTAAAAGTTTGCGCATCTTCACCTCGCCACTGCCAATGGTGAAATGTTTAATACCATTATTTGCTTAATAGGGCTTGCTACGAGTGAATATGGAACTGTCGCAATCAGGAAATGTATGCTATAGCAATGTCACAAGCCAGTCATCCAAAAGATGATTTACAATTCGCATTATGAGGGTGGCGTGACAGTATCCAATTAGGACAACAAAAACGAAATGGTTGTAAACAGGCCATTTAATGCACCGAACACTAGTGGTAATTACTCAAAATAATTGTTAGCATAGAAACTTATTTGGTAACGAGCAATGGAGAGCTGGTGATAGTATCAAATGTTGTGAAACATTTTGAGAAACAGGTAATTTCTCACTAAAATATTAAAACACTTCAGCTGAAGCTTCGTATTACGCATCTGGAAGAACACAGAGAAATATAACAATGGTATTTTTTACTTTAACTAATCTCTTGCAACCTTCTGACGACCAATTGAGCCACAATTTTTACAGGTTTGATTACGCATTATGCATTATGTTGTGATACCCTAGTGAGAATACAGGTCTTTGACGTACCAAAATGTGTACTGCCGTTGATTTCACCAAACTCTTCCTAACTTGTGATTAATCTACGTACTTGGGACGAAGTTAGGTTCCGTATCCATGGACATAATAACACATTGAACCCGTCCTAAATAAGGACGGGTTTACTCTAAGGTCCATTCTTTATGTATTATGGTTTTATTTTACTCAAATTAAGTATAATTAATTTAGCCTGCCCCAGATTTTTAAATTTATGTCGGTAATCATGTTTTTTTTTTTTTTTTTTTTTATGTGAAAGCATCTTTCTGTAACCCCCTGAGTAAAATATCTTAATGAAAAAAAAGAAAAATGGAAAGAAATAAAGCAACAAAAAGTGGGAGTAGTAAAAAGAAGTTGAATCGAATTGAGGTCATTCAAATATGATCTTGAGCATCTCCGGAGGCCCTTGTGTTACCCGTAAGTGCTTTTTCATTGTTTGATGTTGCATTTATGACTTGCGTAAAAGAGTTGTTTGAACACGGCGCCTTATACGGCAAGAGAGGCTTAAAACACAACCCATGAGAACAGAGAGGGGGTTGGGATGAGGGGTGGTTCAGAACGAGACGGGGATAAAACAAATAAATGAAAATACAATGCAGTGTTACAAGTGATGACTTTCCCTGAGGCATGTGACTTTCCCAGAGGCATGCATTGCCAAATGTCTTCGTGTTGCACGAATTTTTTTAAACCATTTACGGTTTACGGTATATTTTGTAAAGGCCTAAACAATTCCCATGTATAACATGTGCATAAACACACAATCTCAATGTGGATACATAGCAGCTTTTTTTTATTTCTATAATTTGCAGCCCCGCCCCCCCCCCCCCGAAAAAAAATAAAATAAAGTAACTGGGCCCATTGTCATCAAAGTTGCAAGAAGATAATGAACAAAAACAATAGTCTACCTGCAAAGAACTGTGTGATTGTAAATGCTGGAGAGAAGCATCTTGCCTGAAGCCTTTTTTTAGATTCAAAGGTTTGGTTAAAGCCATTATACACAGATTTACAAATAATTTACAGGGTTTACAGAAGGTAACGGTGAAAGACTTCTCTTGAAATATTATCCCATGAAATGCTTTACTTTTCGAGAAAACATTGAAACAATTATCAACTCTCGTTGTCGAGAATTACACATTTTTTTATACACATGTCATGACACGACGAAACGTGCGGAAACAAGGGTGGGTTTTCCCGTTTTTTGCTCCCGACTCCGATGACCGATTGAGCCTAAACTTTCACATGTTTGTTATTTTTTATATCAGTTGTGATACACGAAGTGTGGGCTTTTGGACAATACTGTTTACCAAAGTGTCCAATGGCTTTAACAAATTACACTTGTTTTTCTTCTAAAACCACATAAACTCTAAATAGGGTAGTTTCTAACCTATTATCGGCAACTCCTTGCCAAGTTAGTTTGTAAAAATAACCAATTCTTATATAGCGCATTTCACAATAACCGTATCAATGCGCTTTACATTAGTGGCCTGGTCATAGGGCCAATAACATCCTTTTTTGTTTTAATGTTTCTCAGCTCCCTTGGGAGTATACAACCTGGGCAACAGTTTATATCGTTCCAAAGGTTTTTTTATTCACAATATCAACCTCTACCCTTCCAGGTACCCATTTATACCACTGGGTGAAGAGAAGCAATTATAGTAAAGTATCTTGCTCAAGGACCGGGATTCGAACCCACACTCCGGTGAATTAGCACCAGAACTTGTATTCGATGCTCTAAAACCACCCGGCCATGACACTCTTGTATGGTCATTACTTTTTGGAGCAACTACCAAAGAGTACCTTTGGTTTTTGGAACCGTTCAAATATTCAATAACATGTATTAGATAGATTTTTTTTAGATATCAACAAAAGTCCAGACGATTTCCACGCTCTTAGAAGAAAAGTTTTTTTTAGGAATATACAATCTACGAAGCGGCAACATTTCTCATTTTTATTTTTTGTGGGATAACAAGTGATATATTATTTTTCCATAACCCCATAGCCGTATTATGTTTTTACCAGTGGAGGTACCAGGACGGGCGAACGAAAGCAAACAAGTTGATCAATCAAATCTAGGTCCAGAGGTTTTACTGAAAAACTATATGTTGTACATGAGTCAAAAAATATGGAAGGTGTAGAAAATGTTGACGGCATCACGCCGGAGAACCAACTGCCCTGAACACAAAACTAGAAAGCTATCGAAGTGGTTACGTAACCCGTAAACGGTTTAGAGTACAGCTGGAGGAATTCGTGATCCTCTGACAGTACGTTAAATGCAACGCAGCACTAGTGCATTGAAATAAGAATGTTTCTCAAAATGCATTATACTATTAATTGTCTCTTAATGTCAAAGCGTCCGAGTGGTGTCAGGTTCGCTCTTTTGGGAGTAAAAACCTAAATGTCAATCCTTTTGAGTGAAGTCGGAACGAACTTCACTTTTTATCGAGTTGAAAGTACCCGACTTTCACTCTATACAGAGTTGTCCGCCGTAAATGGCTCTATGCAAGGGAGGTATGGCGTAAAATAAAACGAGTGGTTTTCACTGTGTTTCATTAAGAGAATACAAGCTGTTCTAGTTCTTACCACTTGAGTTTGTTTGCCATAAAACAATTAATTACCAAACGAATACAGACACTTTAAGAGATACAACAAAAGTATGAGGTTGTTCTACTTACTCCGGCTGATTAGAGATGCTTCCTCTAAAGTAGCATTGAAATCTTCGACCTCATCGATGTAAATAACGTACGATCTAATCCCAAGCTCACGCATACCGTCTTCCACTGCTGCGGTCGGTAGGGAGTGGTATCCGGACGAAACCCCAAGCAATACAAACGAGTCCCACCCGTAAAGAAGGAACAGTCTCCCAAGGAAATCCGCCATCGTGCTGGGTTTGAAGACCAGCTGCGTTAGCGTCGGATACCTCCCCTTGTCATCCAACCCGTGTCTGCTCGCACTCGGCGAGAGAATTGGTATGTTCAGTGCAGCTGCTAAGTCCCCCACGCTCTCCATATCGCTACTGCAAGCGGGACCGAGGAGAGCTGCAATCTCGTCATCGAAGTAGAAATGAGCGGCCACTCCCAGGCTAACTTCAACCGGCCCGGAGCAGCCCGTGGGCGAGAACTGCAGCTCGATGGAGAAGTTTGCGTATTCCCCGCTCTGGACACGGCTTGAGATGGTCTCTTGAGCAACCTCGAGTGCCGGGTAAAGACGCGCTTGACCGAGGATATGTGTCCTTTTGTGGGACAGGAGCACACCAACTCGTATTTTCGTTGATGTAATTACAGAGAACATCAGGCATGCCAAAAACAGATTTTCGAAAATTTGTTTCATATTTTACTACTTTTGCGAGTGGTACTTTCTCCCCAGATCGGGAGAGCATTACTGAAATGTTTTATAAACCATCTTTACATTTTATACTATACATCATGTTACAGTTGATGCTCTGATTGTTGACGAGCGCCCTCATTTCATAGTAGGCCATCAAAGCACGAGACAAGGTTTTTGCAAGTTCAAGTTTATCAATCGGTAAATTCCCTCAAAAGTATATCAACCCCAATGGTATTCAGGAACAAACATAAATGAAGAACCGACCAATACGGGTGATGATAAGAGATAACTATATTAGGCCATTTTCTTTTAAGAGAAAATGATACTGCATGATATTTCTATAGCCGAATAAAAAGTATAAAAAAAATAAAAAAAGTTATAACGTTCGTATTCACACAAGATGTGGGATTTCAATTTGTATTTTGTTGTTAGTGAGTGCTGCGAGGACAGTTTCTGTTTTAATAAACGTTGTTGTCTATATCTATCTATATATTAGTGAGTGGATGTTCTACTCGGTAAAAACAAGATTAGAACTGCCATTTGCAATCAATGTGATATTTTAGTTGTGTTTTATTACAGGCATAACGGTGATTTCAAGTCGGTGTATTTTGTGAAATTAATTAATACTTGGTGTAGTATAAACTATGGTAAAACTCTACCTGGCTATATTCAACTAATCTTTGTGTTAATTATTAAACGTATCAACAAACTTTCTGTCTTTAAAGGAACACGTTGCCACGAAATTGCGTGTTTTTCCTTTTAACTCGTCGACAAACACGGTCGGCCATTTATGGGAGTCAAATGTTTGACTCCCATAAATGGCCGACCGTGTTAGTTCGCAAAGTGAAACGAAAACCACGCAACTTCGAGGCAAACTTGTGTGGATCATTGTATTCTACTTTTAAAACCTCTATCTAACCATATTCATTTTATAACAAACGGTTACAAACGATTTTTAAAGACCAACTCGACGTGAAAATATATATTTCTAACAGTGGTAGGTTGTGACATTTTTTTTAAAAACAAATTGAGGTTGGGTTTCGATTACATAATTTAAAAATAACTAATTTATAGCTTTATTATACCTTTATAAATATGGAAATACAGTGCCCAGTATGCATATTTAACATCATGCGTGTGCGCAGTCATCAGACAATTAAAACAGTTTCAACACAAGGAGTAAAAGTGGAATCATTTATGCAGAAAAACCAGCAATTTACTTAAAAAAAAAAAAAAAAAATATATATATATAACCCCTTTCAACGGATATTTTTGTACTGTTTTAAGGGGACGATTTTCAAGAAACCATTGAACGATTTTAATCTGGAATTGAACTTTTTTTTAACTTGATACACAAACATTACACCTGCCATATAAAATACGGTGCAAAATATGCAAGCTAAATGTGCAATCTAACTTGGATTAACAACACTTTTATTTTGGTTCACCATAATGTGCCCCAAATTAATGACCAACATACAGAAACGCATTATACATGAAACTGTAATTTTAAGACTGTGAAGCTGTATTCGCGCAGAATGTATGCAGCAAACATACTCTCTTAATGTAAAAGAGTGAAAAAGCACGAAGGACAACTCTTTTTTTGATCTTTTTGAGTGATTTTTCACTCTGTCCAAGAGTGAAACCCGTCTAAAAGAGTGAAATAACCACTCCTTTTTTTTGAAGAGCCATATGAGGGACAGCTCGAAATGTAAAGAGTGTTGTTTTTCACTCTTTTACATTTAGAGAGTACGAGCTGTGCCAACGTACACGCAACACCCGGGTTAGAACGCACCTAGTGTTGGTCCAAGACGTCACTATCTCGTAACCTGGAAACCTAGTTGGCCCTGACCTACGTTTGGGTCAATTTGACCCGGATTTTGTGTCACTTTGACCCTGATTTTTTGTCACTTTGACCCGGATTCTGTGTCACTTTGACCCGGATTTTGTGTCAGTTTGACCCGGATTCTGTGTCACTTTGACCCGGATTCTGTCTCACTTTGACCCGGATTCTGTCTCACTTTGACCCGGATTCTGTCTCACTTTGACCCGGATTCTGTCTCACTTTGACCCGGATTCTGTCTCACTTTGACCTGGATTCTGTCTCACTTTGACCCGGATTATGTGTCACTGTACAATTGTACTCTGTACAATTTTATATTTTAACAAGTGACAACAAAGCAATAATTGATTAATATAGGTTTTCTCGGTCAATTTCGGCAAATGAGCAGCCAATTTAACCACCCAGCTATGCTATTTCGCGCGAAATCGAATGCTACTGAAAGGGGTTGTTCGATTTCGTTTTATGATTAGTCAAACGTAATGTTGCATCATCCGATTTAACAATAATCCTTCAATTTAACAATTCATCAAAGCAGCTTTCAAATTCGCAGACGCTTCTTCGGGCGTGTTTGTCACGAAAAAAGAATGACGATACGCTAAATTGAACAGAGTGCAAAAGGAATTTGACTCGACTCAAACGAAATTGAATGGCCGAATTCTAAAAAAGAAACGCAGTAACAACTGGAGAGGCAAAACAGCTTGAATTCGAACGCATGAAAATGAAATTGGCTGCTCGTGCACCGAATTTGACCGAGAAAACCTATAGTCAATTAAAATAACAAAGGATCCGAGTTGAAATTTCAACAATGAACCAGTTTTTGGATCAGCCTGAAAAAAAAAATGTAAAGATTTTAGAGTGATTAGGCCTAGGTACTTGGATTTGGTTTGTTGATAAACATACAAACCCCCAAAATGTGCTCTAAGGTTACAATATTGATCTCAGATTGTTCCTCTTGACCTGCATGAACTAAGGTTGAGATTGTTGTCCGATCAGCCAGAATGTCCTCTGTTTACCTTTACCCTGTACGGTTAACGAAATAAGATTTGGATTATGAAATTTCGTTTGATCAAAAACAAAACCCAATGTTTAAAGGCAGTGGACACTATTGGTAATTACTCAAAATAATTATCAGCATAAAATCTCACTTGGTAGTGAGTAATGGGGAGAGGTTGATATTATAAACCAATGTGAGAAACGGCTCCCTCTGAAGTGACGTAGTTTTCGAGAAAGAAGTAATTTTCCACGAATTTTATTTCGAGACCTCAAGTTTAGAATTTGAGGTCTCGAAATCAAGCATCTGAAAGCACACAACTTCATTTGACAAGGGTGTTTTTTTATTTCACTCATATGTCGCAACTTCGACGACCAATTGAGCTCAAATTTTCACAGGTTTGTTATTTTATGCATATGTTTAGATACACCAAGTGGGAAGACTGGTCTTTGACAATTACCAATAGTGTCCACTGTCTTTAAATTGTCATCACCGTCAGTAACGCACTTTACCTTGAGCGTAAAATAATTATGTTCAATATCACATTGATTAAGAACAGTTGTGCATTTGTACGTTGTCTGGAATAAATTTGAGTAATCAAAACAGAGTTATGCGAGATTTTAGTTCTAATTTTTTTTTTTTTTAAAGAAAAAGAAAAACCAAATGTTTCGTGATTCAAGACAATTGCCATGACTTTGTGAAAATCAACACAACAACGGGGCTCAATTTCATAATTCCTTTAAGCGGAACAAATTACTTAAAGGAACACGTTGCCTTGGATCGGACGAGTTGGTCTATAAAAAGTGTTTGAAACCGTTTGTTATAAAATGCATATGGTTAGAAAGATGTTTTACAAGTAGAATATAATGATCCACACAAGTATCACTAAAAAATGCACGGTTTTCCTTTTACGTTGCGAATTAACACGGTCGGCCATTTTTTTTAGTAAAAAATTTGACTCCAATAAATTACCGACCATGTTAGTCGACGAGGTAAAAAGAAAACTACGCAATTTCGAGGCACATTTGTGTAGATCACTAATTCTACTTTTACATCTTTTAACATCTTTCTAATTGTATGCATTTCATAACGAACCGTTTCAAGCGCTTTTTATAGACCAACTCGTCCGATCAGAGGCAATGTGTTCCTTTAAAGCCATTGGACACTTTCGGTAAATAGTGTTGTCCAAGGCCCACACTTCGTGTACCACAACTATATACAATAACAAACCTGTGAAAATTTAGGCTCAATCGGTCATCGGAGTCGGGAGAAAATAACGGGGAAATCCACCCTTTGTTTCCACACGTTTCGCTGTGTCATGACATGTGTTTAAAATAAATCCGTAATTCTCGCTTCCTAGAATTGATATTGTTTTAATGTTTTCTCCATTAAATCAAACCCTGGTCTGCTATTATCATTCAATCAGCCCATAACAAATTGTCAAATGAATGGATGTATCAATAAATCATTTAGTAAACAACTTGTATAAGTTGATTTGTGTACCTTCATTTCAATTTCTCCTCGATCCTTAATGATAAACTCGTCAAACTCTTGCAGGATATGTCGGGTCGTATCGCTGATGTGTATCTTGAGTGCTTAAGAATGAAAACACGTCAAAGTGGAGAGTGGGTGTTAAAAATGGTGTTGGACTAGTAGATCGTATCTAAGCAGGCCCGGACATCACTTCATCGACAAGTGTCAAATTAAAGATCAAGTAACGGTTTGCTTACAATTAAAACTAGGTATAGGCCTGTGATACACAACAACAGTGAAGTGGCATTTTGTAAAGCTGAGCGTTTCAGAGAACCAGATTCAGGCTCTGTTTTTATGATGAGCAGAGTGCGAGTTTAAAGACACTGGACACTATTGGTAATTGTCAAAGACCAGTCTTCTCACTTGCTGTATCTCATCATATGCATGAAATAATAAACCTTTGTAAATTTGAGCTCAATCGGTCATCGAAGTTGCGAGATAACAATGAAAGAAAAAACACCCTTGTCACACGAAGCTGTGTGCTTTCAGATGCTTGATTTGGATACCTCAAATTCTAAATCTGAGGTCTCGAAATCAAATTCGTGCAAAATAACTTCTTTCTCGCAAACTACGTTTCTTCAGAGGGAGCCGTTTCTCACAATGTTCTATAATATCAACCTCTCCACATTACTCGTTACCAAGTAAGGTTTTATGCTAATAATTATTTTGAGTAATACCCAATAGTGTCCACTGTACAAGGTCCTTGTTTTCCTCAGAATAGCTAGCAAGCTACACTAATGTAGTTCACAGTGATGCATCATTGGTTTCATTACCATAAAGAAGGGAATCAAAGGCCTGGTTCTTGATAATTTTACTGAGACGAAGTCGAGGTAAATTATCAAGAACCAGGCTTCGGCGGGTTTAAACCACTATAGTTGAAAACCGATCCAACACACTTTGATTCCCATTCATAAATACCTTTTCGGTCAAAAACATCATCACTTTTTGGTCAAAAAGTAAAATAAATCCAAAAATATAATTGATCAATTATTTATTTCAACACAACACCCCTCCAGCTATGAAATGGTAAAGCCCTCCGCCGCCCTCGGGTAAACAACTATCGCGTGATGTGGCGCAACTGTTTCAGCCGTTGCTCTCGACCAATAGGAATGAAGAAACTGTCTTATAAGAACAGTTGCAAGCTCGCGTGTCACGCCCATGTTTCAACACTTTTTACTGGTCATAAACAAATGTTTATACACACCCACGTGACGCGCTCTCCACCAATAGGAATAGCGAAACTGTCTCAGGTATTTATGACAATATAATAGCACATGCAATGGGTAGACGGCTTTAGCTTTCGATCCAATTCAGACATTCTTCATGAGGCATAAACAAAATCAAACAAAAACATATCCATTTACAGAAAAAATGAGAAGCGAAGGATAAAGGGAAGGTATTCAGAAAGGCGGGGAAATTAAAGCCAATCAAAATTACAAATCAGAACCAATGGTATATGATTATATATAATTAGAAAGAAAGAGAGAACAACACCAGTGCAAGTCATCTATATGCAATCGAAATGCCAATTATGACCCCATTGTTTGTATCACCAAAGGCACTTTATCCAACAAGAGTTTTACCTTCTCCGTTTGATTCCATTCTGGACGCTGTGTTGACTGTGTCACCAAACAGACAGTATCTGGGCATCTTCAGACCAACCACTCCAGACACGCATGGACCTATGACGAGGCAGAATAAATGCAATTTAGCATGACTTTACACACTTACAACACTTGATTGTGACATGTAAACGATGAAACATAATCATATAGATAAAACTAGCGTTTAAGAATGCATGGAACTTCTAAAAGGCAAGCTAGGTCAGGTCATTGTGGATTGTATCATGCCAGCGAAGGGAAACACAACGTGGATTATGTCAATTAGTTTACCAAAGAAGAGGTAGTTCAATTACCGATTGGAAACAAAACAAATTATTACACAATATTATAAACAAACGTGTAACACCCGGCTTCTCTGATAATTATGCATGACTGTAATCAAACCTGTTGATAACATAAAATAAAATTAACAAAATTACCCGAGTGTACTCCAGCCCGCAATTGAAGCTTCCACTCTGGTCTGTGTCTCACTTTGAAGGTTCCCACTGCCCCAAGCAATGACAGCGCCATGTTTGCGATTTCTCGCGCATGGGCAGAGCCGTTGCGGATGGGCAGGCCTGACACCACCATATAGGCGTCTCCAATCGTCTCAACCTTCAATAGAAAAATCAGTTTTAATTAATTTAATTTCTTTGTTTGTGGTTATGTATTTGGTTGTTGTATTTTGTGTTTTTGTATTGAATGATCAACTGTAAACCCGCCAATAGCAAGGACATAAATATTTCAAATGGGACACAATGCAACATCGATAACAATATACTACACATCCTTGAATATTTTGAACATTCAAATGAGAAGATATTTGAGCAAAGGTAAACTTTTTTAATGTAACACACAAAATGATATCTAAAACACAATTCATTTTGGTTTGTACCCATATACACCGATTTGTATTAGCACTGTATACTCAGTATTTTCCCGAGTCATGTGAAAATAAAATCACAGGCATGTTACTCGGGTGGGATTCGAACCCAGGACCTTTGGAATTCTAGAGCAGTGTCATACCAACAAAACCACCGAGATTGCCCGGTGGCTAGAGGCAGTTTGAATTATATGTTTTAGCAGCGGGTACTGCAAACAATTTAACATCTATTATAGGTTTTCTCTGTCAATTTCGGAAAATGAGCAGCCAATTTAACCACCAAGCTATTTTATTTCGCGCAAAATCGAATGCTACTCAAAAGGGTCATTCGATTTCGTTTTGGGATTAGTCAAACGTATTCGTTGCGTCATTCGATTTAACAAAATAACCTTTCAATTTAACAATTCATCAAAGCAGCATTCAAATTCGTAGACGCTTCTTGAGGCGTGTGTGTCACGAAAAAGAATGACGCTACGCTAAATTGAACAGAGTGCTAAATGAATTTGACTCGACCCAAAACGAAATTGAACGGCCGAATTCTGAATTTGAAACGCAGTAACAACTGGAGAGGCAAAACAGCTTAAATTCGAACGCATGAAAATGAAATTGACTGCTCATTTGCCGAATTTGACCGAGAAAACCTATCAAACAATAGTATTGCTCCAAAACACATTCTGCAAGTTCCAATACTGTTCACCCCATTCCAGACAATAGTATATCATTGGTGCAAGACTTACCTTATATACGTCGAAGTTGCCAATAATCCCATCGAAACAGGTATACAGGTCGTTTAACAGAGCAACAACCTTCAGAGAGATGATATTTTGAAAATAAAATCAAAGGATCAAAATCGAGATAAAAAATGTCATTGACACACAATAAATACAGTTGCTGACTGTACACTTTTGTATGAGTAAACTGCATTGAGTATCTTCTCTGGGTGCGTTTGTAAAGCTTCCCTGGATCGACCCCGCAGTGAGCCCCTGACAAGAGCTAATCGAACGATCACACTCGCCCTCTCGTAGTGACGGCGTGCACCTCAGGTCACCCCCAAGTGACCCACTCCACAAGCAGGGCACTGGGGGCTGACCCGGGTGAGCCCCGCCAAAGCTATTCGAACGTACCGGGCAGACCGGGGTCGACCCAGGGAAGCTAAACGAACGCACCCACTAGTAACCAGTGATTACTTCCAATACTGCTGAAGGATATACTAACGAACAATGACTTGACCCACCTGCATAGGGGTGCTGCCCGATGAAAGCTCAGTGAATCCCACGATGTCACTGAAGAAAATCGTCACATTGTCATAAGACTCTGGGTGAACAGTGGATCCCATTTTAAGCTGATCGGCCACAGACCTATAATTCATAATAATCTTAAATCAATGAGTTTTATTTCATATTCAAATCAGTTTAAGTTATATTTTGTTCATCAATTCTGTTTACCAAAGTTTGCCCTTTAAATGAATAAAAACGTGTTATGTGAACATAATCATGAGCTTATTGATGTATCTTACTTCGGCAAGACTTCATAGAGGAGCGTCTCAGCTCTCTTCTTCTCTTCCAAGAAGGCAGAGGTTCTCTCCTCTACAAGACCTTCCAAGTTACTGGCGTAGAACTCCATACGAGATAGCAGGTTGTCCATGATACCTCCTGAGACGTTCCTATTGAAATCCAGAAACAAGCCACCGGACACTGTTGATAATTACTCGAAGTAATTGCTGGCATAACAACTTACTTGGTAACGAGCAATGGAGAGATGTTGATAGTATAAAACATTGTGAGAAACGGCTCCCTCTGAAGTATGTTTTTTATGAAAGAGGTAATTTCTCACCCAATATTTCTCAACCAAGCACAAACAAATATCCAACAAACGTGTTTTTCTCTCGTAAGTCTATTACAACTTCGATAACAGGTTTGTTATCTTATTCATATATTATGTTAGGATACACCAAGTAAGAATATTGGTCTTTGACAATATTATTATCAAGCGTGTCTTGTGCCTTTTTAAATGACATTATGAAAAGGAAAACAAAGTTACTATTAAATGTTAATACTTTCTTTTGTGCAAGATAAATCATGCCAATGAACTCGAAATAAGATAACTCGTGAGTTTAGTGCACCGTGATCAATTTCGGGTACACAATATGATTTTGTGAGCACAGCATGATAACAGATAATATTCATGAATTTATTTGCACGACCATTTCTTTCTAATCAATATCCCTTTATTTAAGGGAGCTTAGTTATCCAACAATCATACTTGCAAATCTTCTTCATGTTAGCCATGAGTTCATCCACTGTGGGCCTTTCCTCTGGTGTTTCATGCCAACATCTTGCCATAATAGCGCGCATTTCTGGGTGACAGGCTTCGGTTGGGACGTGGGGACGGAATGGTTGGGTTGAATGAGATGCAATCTTTTTCAAAATGGCTGAAATTGGTAAAAAGGTAGTAACATTTAAGACAGATGGTATAAACTCAAAACAAGAACAATAAGTTGTAATAATAGTTTTTAGAGTGTGGTATACAGTTCATATCTAAAAGGCAGTGAACACTATTGGTAATTACTTAAAATAATTATCAGCACAAAACTTTACTTGGTAACGAGTAATGGGGAGAGGTTGGTAGTAAAAAAACATTCTGAGAAACGGCTCCCTCTGAAGTGATGTAGTTTTCGAGAAAGAAGTAATTTTCCGCGAATTTGATTTCGAGACCTCAGATATAGAATTGAGGTCTCGAAATCAAGTTTCTAAAAGCACACATTTTCGTGTGACACTGTGTTTTTTTCTTTCATTATTATCTCGCAACTTCGACGACCAATTGAGCTCACATTTTCACAGGTTTGTTATTTTATGTATATGTTGAGTTACAGCAAGTGAGAAGACTGGTCCTTGACAACTACCAATGGTGTCCAGGGTCTTTAACAACCTCTTTTTTTGTAAACAATATATACAACATGGAGACTGACAGGAAATAATCGTTTGCAAATATTATTGGTTGTTAAATGAAAATTTTCTTTTGCATAAAATAAAGCATTTCAGTATGAAACTCCACAGTTTTTTTTAATGAAAATTGTTCATACAGACACTTGCCTTACGTTCGAAGTGTGCAATAGGAAATGGCGAATGATACAATGTGTGGAACACCATTGCTACAATTTCGGTGGTCCAGATCAATATCCTTGCACGACAACTCCTTTCGGAAATTTCGTCATTCAGTTTGACAATTTAATATAATTGTGACACGGAAATTCTTCATTATTTTATTCAAGACGTCCACCTCTCAATTTCTGAAATTTGATTCACACAGTCATTTCATCCTTTCGGCAATTTCATTCTTTCGGTTTTCCTTTTTTGGCATTCTGTTTTGCAAACCATTTAATTACTGAATTGAATTAAATTGCCATTTGTCAAACAGAGTTATAAACATGGCAGGGTTAAACGATCCAACCCACTACAAAGTGAGCAATGGCGTTCAATAGAAAGAGCTTGGCAACCTTCGCTCTAGTAGTTAATAGTTACATTGGAAACGCAAGATGACGACACCATGTTTAATAAAGAATATTTCTCCAAGTCGCAGAAATAAGAAAAAGTACAAAACCATACATATGATTGATGTGACTTGACTGAAAAGGTATGTTTAAGGATTTTTCTCGAAGACTGCAGTTGAAGATGATTCCATGATGAGGTAATATTTGTTCTGGTCCAGCCAGAGAAAAAGACCTGGAACCGGTAGATCAAGTATAGATAGGTCTATGCTAAGCGAAAAGCGATTTTTTTTTAAGAGGACCGCTGACCTTCTCTGCCAAGGGTATAAGAGAACAAGAGATCGGAAATATAACTTGGAGAAAGGGGAGCATTTTAATCACCTTCAACGCCCTCAGTCTCTCGAAACTCATTCTCGAATGGCGGACCTCTTATCGCCACCTCCTGCATGATGATACCAACTGCATAAATGTCACCCTCTTTCGTGTGGTTTTCGTTTGATTTTCGAATGAACTCTGGTGGTTTCCACAGCATTTCTGCAATGACGACACAACAGGAATACATAAATTGACTGAGCTCTACAGAATATAGCACAGAATTGCACTTCTAAGGAAATCATTCCAAGGGTACTGAGGGTATTGACAAGTTGTCTTGAAACGGTCATCGAGTTAACCACTCGATAAAACAGCTACCGAGTCCCCCCCCCCCTTTTCCAGTTTGATACATCGTAAAAATGTGTTAGTCCTAGTTTCGGCAAAGCCTCTAAGACTAAAGGAGGGATCCCGTAGTGCCGCTATTATCAGAGTTAAGTACAACACAAATCCTGTCTGATTCATTTGTTGTTGAGTAAAGCCAGCCCGGTTCAAACTTCCTGCGAATGCGAATGCGAAGCGAATTTGACTTATGTTTGACGTCACAACCCTCTTTTCGAACGATACTCGCAAGTGAGTTGAGCAAAGTTGAAGTATGAACCGGGCTTAACGGTGAAAATAGTTCGTCCCATGCTATTTTAATTCACTCACAACGATGTGTGTAAGCACTGTATACTCAGTACTTTCCCAGAGTTCTGTGAAATCAAAATCACAGGCATATTAATCGGGTGGAATTAGAACGCACGACCTTTGTCTAGAGTCTAGAGCAGTTTCATTACAAACTAGACCACCGAGATTGCCCGGTAGATAGAGGAAGTTCGAACCATATATTTTAGCAGCAGGTACCGCCCGATGTAAATGTAACATCTATTGAAGACAATGAGCATACTTTTGAGGTGTGTTTGTTCATCACTTTGTTCGGATAAAGCATCATCTCTGTAAGCAAGGAGACCAAAGTCTGTCAGTTTGACCACGAAGCGGCTGTCCACCACGCAGTTAGACGACCTCATCCTGCCGTGCACGCCTAGCTCACTGCGGTGGTGAAGAAAACCCAAACCCTGGGGGATGATAACAAAATGGCAAGTGATGTTTAATGAGAAGGATAAATCTATGAACTCTAGTCGGACGTCGACCAAGGACAAAACAAAAAGGGAAACGAAGGAATCCACAGGGGAAGACTGAGGTGTTCCACAATAATTGTTGTGCACAAGTCTGTGGGAAAATGTTAAGTAGGCCTACAGTGACAATGGAAAGAACACAATATGTTTCCCCACAGGGATGCACATTTGAGAATGTGTATGTTATGGGGATGAACTCCGTAAAAGAGTGCGATCCAGGACAAGTTTGACGCAGAATATTTGAAGTCTTGTTCGACATGCGTTTTAAGAATTTGTTGTGTAGAAATTGAGTTATGCTCTCTACCGGGGAACATTCAAAGGCAAACCTGGCTTTAATCAAGGGGGGGGGGGGGGGAAGCACTTCAGTTTATCAGATACCCACCTTGATGACGTCAATTAACAATGAACTCTTAAAGTCCGAATCCAGTTTTATCGCGTCGTTTTCGAGAATATCCTGATCGTAAAGAAAGTAAAAAGGTAAATTAAGGATCGTTTATTAAATTGCATATCGAATTCAGATAACAGAAGAAGAATACAAAACCAAACACCAAACATACATCCATTTCGGGCGAATCAACACCGAAGGAATCGTCAAAGTGCCTTTGACCAAAAAGACATGGCTTATCTTATACATGTTGTTAGCATAGGTCAAATAACTACGACTTATAGTTATCGACAGGCTGCTTTCATAAACATGACTTAAAACATTTATGAATTATTAAATATTATAAAACAGAAGTATTATTTATGCAATAAACATAATTTTATTATTAAAGATACTGGACACAATTGGTAATTGTCAAAGACCAGTCTTCTCACTTGGTGTATTGGTGTATCTCAACATATGCATAAAATGACAAACCTGTGAAAATTTGAGCTCGATTGGTCGTCGGAGTTGCGAGATAAAAAACACCCTTGTCACACGAAGTTATGTGATTTCAGATGCTTGATTACGAGACCTCAAAATTCTAAATCTGAGGTTTTCAAAATTACTTCTTTCTCGAAAACTACGTTACCTCAGAGGGAGCCGTTTCTTACAATGTTTTATATTATCAACCTCTCCCCATTACTTGTTACTAAGTGAGGTTTTATGCTACTAATTATTTTGAGTTATTACCAATAGTGTCCACTGCCTTTAAGTCATATGTGACTTGTACTTAATCATAACTATAAAATATCAGTCATAACATGTTTAACTTCTAAAGGCCGGTTTATAGTCGGTCGCGCGATGGTCGCGCGACGGAAATCTGGCGCGCAATCCTAAGACTGAGGCCTAAAAACCGTGTCTTTTTATGATCGCGCGTCTACATTTCCGACGCCCGACCATCGCGCGACCGACTATAACTCGGCCTTTAGGGTTTACCCACTATGCCCAATGTACCAATTTTTGCTTGAAATACAACAATGAGTTGGGGATGAGTCGGTTTGGTCTCGACGTTTCGAACAGTTATACTCTGCTCGTCTTTATAAACTGATGTTCAAGTTTGATGATTATTGTGTTTTACCTGAAGACTACCCTTAGGGCAATACTCGGTTATAATCATGTCTTTGAAAGCGTCTGGTCCATCTGTGCAGGCTCCTACGAACCGGATAATGTTGCTATGCTCAAGACGTCTCAACTGCAAATGATTAAAAAAATAAAACTTTTAAAAACAGCGAACTACTGTACCTTTAATACAAAAAAGGGAAAGTTTTCTTACAGGGGTTGGTCTAATGCTCTTCTTTACACGGAATTCTAAAACAGACAAACTTTAATTTGTAACTTTGACTATAGGTTGGATTAGTTTTTCAGACGGCGAAAATATATAAAAAAGTTTATGCTAAGACATTTGTTTTACTTTATGAACAATATATAAGTCAAAAACATAGAGTACTAAAATCTAGTTTGTTCCGTTCTGGACTTAGGATTAGACCAGCTTTCTGTAAGAGACCTCGGTACAAACGTTTCCGGGTTTTTTTATTGTTTTTTTTTTATAGTTAATATAGAAAACTAATTATAAAGGGCGGACAGAATAGTTTTAATTAAAGTCCTTTTTGCCCTGGGGGGCCTATATTCGTTACTCCAAAAGAAAAAAGAAAACAAACAATCATTTTGTTTTGTTTTACTGCAGCTAACTTTGAGTTAACAGCAAGATGAAAAGTACGATCGAGGTCCCTGCTGAACTAGCATTTTGTCAAAGCCTTCGTGGCTTCTGTGCTTGGTCTCCCTTTCTATTCGCTTGGGAGAGCGGCTCCATGAAGCTGTCCAAGACATGAACGCCTTGACAAAAGGCTAGTGCTGAATTAGAGATCAACTTACATTTCGTAACTCCAAGAGTACACTCCTATTCAGGTCGAGTTTGTTATTCACAATGGGTTTCAGGGCAACCACACGACCCTGGTGGGACGATATCAGGAAATAAATTAAAGATGTTTAGTACAATTACAAAATAATTGGCTCTAAAAATAACAATATACAAATAATCTTTAAAATATGTGTTAGATTAATAAATAAAATTAACTATAGGTCTTGACGCATCTTTTGTGACATAGTTTAAATATTTGTGTAAACCCGGGCTAGTAAAAAAAACAAGTTCGAGTAGTTAATTAAGTAATAATAATAATAACCCGTTTTTATATAGCGCTTTTCACACCCGGAGGGCGTCCCAAAGCGCTTCAAATTATTACCCCTGGTCACTGGGCCTTAATTCACTCCTTAAACCATCTCAACTCCCTGGTGGGGAGTATGCAGCCTGTGCAACATTAATATGCGCTACTCGGCTAAATCAATCACAAGAACCATCTCTGCCCTCACAGGTACCCATTTACCCCTGGGTGGAGAGAAGCAATTATAGTTAAGTGTCTTGCTCAGGGACACAAGTGTCATGACCGGGATTCGAACCCACACTCTGCTGAACAGAAGCATCAGAGCTTGAATTCGGTGCTCTTATCCGCTCGGCCACGACACCCCACGTGTGGTCAAACATCCACCGTTCAGAACATCAAAAATACATTACAAAGAGTAAACAAACGAGTATTTACAGCCGATGCAAAATAAGTGTAGAATGAAAACAGAAGTTTCTTGAATAGTTGAAGCTTTCGGAAATTTGAATTCATTCTCAAACTTATTGTTCGTTTGTATTTTGCATGTGTAGGCATACCGGTAACAAACATAACAGCGGATGTGATATAGGTGTTTTGAATACAATAAAACTATCTCTCAAGTATTTGTTATCTTCTTCACTGGAAGCAATGTTGGGTATTAGCTTTTTTATATTAAACAATAGGGTAGAGTCTAAACAAAAAATGATATAGTTAGGCCTACCTCATATTGAGCAACTTTGGTGAAAATTTGTCTTTGGTTTGCGTCTCCCGTCTGGCCAGTCTGAAATAAAATAAAATAACACCACTATAGTAACAAAGTGGAATTAATCATGAGTCATGTCTATTTTGACTTTTTAGAGATGCTAGCGGAGGCAAATTTGAGAGGTAAGTCAAATATCTATGGAAATCATAAAACGGGTATATGTTACAATCTGTAAGCTTTACTTTTGTTCATTGTGATTTTATCCTCAACTGTTCTGTATGAAACAAATTATAAACCGCAGCACATATTCAAAACATTTTATTTAACATCAGGATGTTCCTAATGTAGTGCAGTGCTTAGCCCTATATAGGACTCTTTCTCTGTACACAGATACAGAGTCACTGAGTATAATACGAAAGTGTAAGGCCGCCAGGGCGACGCAGTTCTAAGAGTTTGCCCTTGAGTGGTTTGATTGTTTAAAATGCTTCACCGAAGCAAAGTCAATATCCACATGGGTCAGGTTTGAGATACAAAATAGAGTCAAACACTTATTTTGCTCGAATTGGTGCATAAATGCGTGAGGGCAAACGTTGCTCGTGCATTGGGATTGTTAGTCTGAACCTCTGACGTCATACTTCGAGGCTCGTGGCTTACGCCAGAGATCTGGGAATGTCAGGCGTTAAGGTAAACGTACTTCGCGCATTGGGACTGTAGACTGGTCCCCTATGCTTATCCTCAATTATAAGGACATGTGTCGGCTTTTAATCTGTACGTCTGATTGAACTGAGAATCTCCATATCCATGAAAGCCTTGTGGTATGATACGAGGTCAATGTGATTATGGACGTGGGTTCAACAGCAGATCTCTGGTGTAATTCACGAGTCTCGAAATTTGACGTCAAATGTTCAATCTTTGGGATTGTTTACTTTTAAAACGACTTTCCCTCAGGAAACTATTGGTGGTTCACTTTATTGTAAAATGCCCCCGTATATAATAACTTACAACAGACAGTGAGAGGGATCGAATCGAAGACGCCACTGATTTGGAAATATCGTTAAAAACCAGATCAGAATATTGGATTTTCCATGACATGTTCATTAGCTCGGCATTCAGCTTCCATTTCCTGCGGATAAACAATAAACAAAAATATATGTAACAAACTCAATTTTTCAAATTTTAGTTGATGAAGAATAAATGTTTTTATGGTGACACATTGCTTTTTCAGAAAATAGTTCCGGGGTAGTGTCCACATAGAACTTAGGACTAGTCCTAGGAGATTGTAAATTCGCTTGCCTAGTCCTAGGTTTTTTGAGTAACTCGTCCTAAACTCGAGATATGAAATCCACCCGTTACTTTGACAAAGACCATTGTTAAATGTCTTGTTTTTTTTTTTTGGTTTTTTTTACATTGGTAAAACAACGACCTGCTTTACAATTTAACTAATTAATGAGGTCCACGTCAGTATTTTGCTCTTTTATTATAAGATGGTGGAGCTTTACTTTACCTGTAGACGAACATGATGCCACATGTAGAGATGATGAAAACGCTGGCAGCCAAGCACGAAGAGACTATCAAAACAGTGTTGCTCTCTTTGAACATGAAATAAAACATTAAGAAAAATGTACCAATAATTATAATCAACGTCTTGCAAGGGACCTCAATTGTTTCCACGATAACAGTAAAAATCTGAGTTTAATAGAAAAGATCACCTCAAATTATTGAAGAAAGTTCCAAACACTCAATATATAGACGATGATGACCACTATTCTCACTTGGTGTATCCCAGAGTAAAGTATAAAATAAAACATATTTTAATCTGTGAACATTTTGGACTCAATTACCTGATGTCGAGTATCAAGCTCAATTATTCTTCTCATTTAACACGACGTAGATCTTTCAAAAAAAAAAACGAATCCTATAAGTGAGTAATTCGAGATGGGTTACGACAAAACTTAAGACTCCATATTAAGCCCGGTTCATGCTTCCTGCGATAATGCGATAGAAATGTTGACGTCACGAATTCGCAACGAAAACTTCGCGGGGGTTGAGCTGTGCTGAAGCAGCGAAAACAAATTTGTGACGTCAAATTCGCATTGCATTCGCCAAAAAAAAGTATGAACCGGGCTTAACTCGTGAACACCAAGACGGGAGTTTTTACCTTCAGATTTGCAGGCGGGGTTCTCATTGTAAAACCCACAGAAAGGCTTGTCCACAGGTACCTCACCAGGAGGGAGCCCGTGCCACTTGATCTCCCTATAAAACTTTGCCTTCCCGGACAAGCCAAAGAAATCAGCAACAACCTGAATAAGAAACATAAATCTTTAACATTAACAAGTTTTTTTAAACGTTGTGTCGTTGAGGTTATAACCGGCTTTCTTCAAAAGTATAATTAACATAGGCCAATAAGTTCAAGGAGTTTCAAACTTCTCAAGAAAGACCACAGAAAATACTTTAAAGGGACACACCGGCTCACCGTTTACGCAATTTAGGGGTGTAGAATCATAAATAATGTTTTTCTAGATGGTTGCTGTAAAAAAAAGTCATCAAAATGTCACGTATTTAGCGAAAAATTATTTTAAAAAACCAAAGCGGTAAAAGGCCAGCGTATACGTGTTTCCAGCCGTTGCAACTGTCAAATCTTCGTGACATTGTCGCACAATGTTTTAAGTAGACTATGTTTTGCTATGACGCAGCATAAGGATCTAGTCTATTCATACAACCAGCATAAACGGATCATACAACCAGCATAAACGGATCAGGCAAATCCTTCGTCGATGGAGGTATATAGACCTTCGTGCTTCGACGTACATGCAAAGATCGTCACGAAGAACACAAAGAAACTAACCCAGAATATGATGGGACAGTGACAAGTAAATAAAGCAATCCTGGCCCCAATAAACTAGGCATACTACCGCACAGCCATGATGCAGTTTGGAATGCGATCATGGCGTTACGTGCCCCCGACGTGCCAGGACCCAATTTCATAATGCCTTCATAGTGTGACAAAATTTGCTTAGCACAAAATAGTATTGCAAAGCAGAAACTGATTACCAGCCAAAATGTAACAGTAAAGACAATTTGTAAGCAGTATTTTCTGCTAAACAGATGAAACTGATCAATGGGCCCTGTTCACAGTGAAAGATTTTTTTTTATCTCGGGGGGGGGGTGCATCTTGAGGGATTCAAAAGCGTCCTTGTGAGAATGTATTTTGAAACGTAAGCATAAGTGCAAATCTTGAAACGTAAGCCTTGTTGACTCGGGATTGAAAGCGTACCTTTTGATTATAGCGTAACTGGAACCTAAACATATCTTGGATTGTATAAGCGTAGCTGAGTAGGGCTGCGTAGCTTGAAACGTAACCATTTCTTTTGGAACGTAACCATATTTTTTTGAACGTAAGCATATCTTGGTATGTAAGCGTAGCTGGGTATTTTGGAACTTAAACGTAGCTGCGTATAAAACGTAAGCCTAGCTTGACTCGGGATTGAAAGCGTACCTTTTGATTATAGCGTAACTGGAACCTAATTGTATCTTGGATTAAGCGTAGCTGAGAAGCTGTGTAGCTTGGAACGTAACCATATATTTTGGAACGTAACCATAATTTTTGGAACTTAAGCATATCTTGGAACGTAAGCGTAGCTGGTAATTTTGGAACGTAAACGTAGCTGCGTATGGAACGTAAGCGTAACTTGACTTAGTATTGAAAGCGTACCTTTTGTTATTATAGCGTAACTTGAAGGAACAAAAGCAAAACTTGGAATGTAGGCGTAGCTGAGTAGCTGTGTAGCTTAGAACGTAACCTTATCTTTTGGAACGTAAGCATATCTTGGAACGTAAGCGTAGCTTGACTCAGGCTTGAAAACGTACCTGTTGATATTATAGCGTAACTTGAAGCGTAGCTGAGTATCTGCGTAGCTTTGAACGTAACCAAATAATACCTCAACAGTCTCAAAAATAACACTTCATTCACAGAATTAAAAAATTCTATTTTTTTGACAAAATAATGCTTTGATGAAATTTTGTTTTATCATTATTTTTGTTTCAACCTTTTACAAAATTCTTATTCACCTGTCCTTTTTTACGATCGGGGCTGCTCCGTTTTTGTTATTTTTTCTTCTTCTTTGTAAAACATTTTTTAAGCTACTCACACAATAACACTGTCAGTATAACAAAATGCGGTATTCCTACGTTTTGACGTAATCAATCTTTTTTAATTACCTGAAAACTCCTAACAAAAAGAAACTAGGAGCCATGAAACAAAACAGAGCATTGCGATCATTAGAAATAACGGAATCGACACGAGGTGTACCGACTGACAAACCCACGATGACAAACATGTACTTTGATGTCTGACTCCCAACCCCTCCAAAGCTAACGGCGAGACCCGCACGCTTGGAGTTCATAGCGTCTGGGATTACACCTCCAGCCCCCACGAGACACGGCATGTGCGGTACGGTATATGCCCCGAGGCTTACGTTCTGATTGCTCCACGCCGCGGGGCCATATAACAAGCTTCCGTTACACGGACTCTTTGAATGCGAATCTTGCGTTAGATTTTTCACCATTTTTTACATTTTGTAGCGATAATTTTAATATATGATCTTTTTCGTCAATTATTCGTTAGTAATTTTGTAATTTTTTTTTTAAATTTGGTTTAGTAAGTTTCTTTTAGACGGCTGGAAGTAAAACTAGCCCGGAAGGTCACGTGATTGTTTGTACCACTTTTTGGTTAGAACAATCACGCGACTTGCGTTTTTGTCTTAAAATGCTCAAAAACGGCTAAATTTGATGATTTTTTTTAAGGACTGTTCTTCATTCCTGGAAGACCGTTGAAGTCATATCTTAGTCTATTTTGTAGCCCAAATAGCCCAATTCGGCCGGTGTGTCCCTTTAACAATACTAGTGGCTTCTTTTTTACAGCGCTCATATCACTCAAGGCACTTTAACATTTATTTTAATATTTTGTGCTGTTATACATATTTGTGTACACTTTGTGTTGTTCTGGTCGAATAAATAGTAATAATAACAAGCATTTTCCTGCAAGGTATGAGGGACTAACGTTTGCATTATGAGACCTACCTAGTCCTTTTACATATCACCATAAAATTGTTTACAGGGTAATTTAGCGCAATGTGCTGCCAATCAAACCTGGAACACCGGGGAGAACCCCTTCTCTTTTCGATGTGCACTGGATATGTTATACGCAACACACGGGACCAACGACTTTACGACCCATCCGAAGGATGACGCATCGTGGTTTAAGTGTCTTGCTAAAGGACACAAGTGTCAATTAGGGCTCAGGCTACATTTAGGTGCCGCACACACGGCCGAGACTCAAACCCACACGATGCTGATCAGAAACACCAGAGCTTGTGTCCGGTGCTCTTGGCCGCTTGGCCACAACATGCCACAAACCGGCTTTCTTCACAAGTTAAGTTAACCTTGCTCAATAGGTTCAAGGAGTTTCAGACTACTCAAGAAATACTGAAATCCTATTTTGACTCTTATCAAGACGAAAATATGTTTTGAGCCAATTGTTTTCGATCCCGTGGAACGAAAAGCTATTTCACATAGCGTACCGGCTCAGCGAGAAAAGGGACGCCGCCATAAGCCCCCTTCAAATAAGAATTCAACAATAACTATAGAAATCTCACAAAGAGTACATCTGTGGACCTAAGAGGCCGCTTTCAAAGAGCGGATTATACTCAAGATACATAATACCACTCAATGAGTGGGTTGTTTCATTCACATTGGAGCTAAAAGTTCAAGGTTTTACTAGTTTCTGTCACTAAAACAAACCCCTCTAATCCATCGGTTATCTAAAGATCTAGAGAAGGGTATAAGCTTTATGCACAACCAGATTCTGGATTATCCCTACCTCGTACACACCATGTTCAGTGTCAGTCATATCCCATAGGGAATACACGGTCGCTCTGTCTCCGTCTGGCGTCATGTCAACATTGCCACCGATGCCTGGAATTAAGTATTTAATGCATTCAATCAATTAAAAAAAAGAAAAAAAAGAAGATTTTATACATTTGCGGGACACTTGAGTGCATGTCTGATGGAATGTGTGTGTGGTTGTGGGGAGGGGAGGGGGAGGGGGAGGGGAAGTGGTGGGGAGAGATGAAGTATTAAGGAATAATTTGTCACATTTTGGATCTTTCACTGGTCCGCCAGAAGGGGAGGTCAATATTTTCTGCAAACTTTCAATTAAATCATATGCCTATCATGATTTGTAACTTTGTTTTCAACAAATTCAACGCTATCGTTAAATATAATTGTGTGTAACATTGTTACAAACAGTAGGTACCTGTTTGTGTTTGCATTAATGGCTTTCCATTAAAGGCAGTGGACACTATTGGTAATTTCTCAAAATATTTTTTAGCATAAAACCTTACTTGGTGACGAGAAATGGGGAAAGGTTGGTGGTATAAAACATCGTGAGAAACGGCTCCCTCTGAAGTGACACAGTTTTCGAGAAAGAAGTAATTTTCCACGAGTTTGATTTCGAGACCTCAGATTTACAACTTAAGGTCTCGAAATCAACCATCTAAACGCACACAACTTCGTGTGACATGGGTGTTTTTTCTTTCATTATTATCTCGCAACTTCGATGACCGATTGAGCTGAAATTTTCACAGGTTTGTTATTTCATGCATATGTTGAGATACATCAAGTGAGAAGACCGGTCTTTGACAATTACCAATAGTGTCCACTGTCTTTAAGGTTTCCAACCTCGGTTGGCAAAAACTCAGACTGTGACCTTGCACTTAGCCTTTTTGATGTATGGTGGACACTATAAGAATGTACTGCGTGAATTGGGTGCATACAGACAAATGTACCCAACCCAACAAGTGCAGTGTGATGTGTCACCCATACCTAAAAATGGCTTATATAAAGGTATATTAACCTCTGAATGTTCGGTTCCACATCTTCCCCCTTAGTGCTAGACCATCCCGTATGTCACCTCCCTCGTGTAGTGTCTCATTGATGGCAAGTGAGTACAGAATCAAGGCATCATGGAATGACGACGCAAAGAAATTATTCTGTGTATTAAAGGTGTACACAATTATTATCAGGTGTTAGGATAGTATCGTCTGCCCAGGACTATGTCACTTACTAATGGGTTTGATAAACTCGCTTTTGCATATCAAGCTCATCTGAACTGTTGATCATCATGAATAAAGATTCTTTTCTAAATCCAAAAATAATGTAGATGGCACTTATCCCTAATACAGTTGGATCAGAAAATAATATGGCAGTAACATCTAGGCTCTACATTATTTTTGAATTTTGAAGAAAAAAACTCTTGCTTTTGCATAGTTTTGGATCTTCTGTTAAAAGGAGTGAACATATGGATTGAGGGTAATCTTAAAAGTTTAGTTTGACAAAAAGAAAACATTTTTCTAAGTAAAGTAGTGTCGTTTTTTTTTTTCCAAAGGAACTTTGTATAGTCGTTGTTCAATCCAATTAATTATGAACATACAAGGGGGTCCATGGTATAAAGTGGATGTCATACCTCATTCCCTGGCTCAAACGTCAAGTTATAATCTTTAAGCACACGATCTGCAATCTCACGCTGAAAGTCAATATATTCCTGATTATTTGGTTCATACACACGAATCGTCATTAATGCCCGATAAGCGCTCTTCAGAATCTCATCATGCTCATCTCCCTGAAAAAAAAAAAAAAAGCAATTACAAAAATCAATCAAAACTCGCGCCAGAACATTTCGTAGAGAATCATCAAAGAAAAACCTTCGCATTTGATTGTTAATACTATTTTGATTACTATATTATTTCGAAGTTATAATCGTCGGTTAAAAGAAAGCATAAACATTCTTCGATGACAAAGTGATCTTAGGATTATTAATATTTGATTAGATTACTATTTTGATTGCTAGGGGCCCTATTTAATTTCAACGTTTTAATCTTCGGTTAAAGAAAGCACCAGCATTATTCGATGGAACTGTGATCTTAGTATTAATAGGTACTTCGATTCAATGCCAACACTGCGTTTAAAATGCGGTGCCTTTTTGTTCAAGATTGGAAGGAAAGGCCAAGCAGTCGCTGTTCTAATTTGTTGCCATTTAATTTAAAGGCGTAACAACTTTGTCCGTGTACCATGTTGCCGGACTTTTGAGGTTAAAATTAACTAGAACAAAAAGTTTGTAATTATAAAGGCCGAGTCACATTGCAGCGATAACAAACGCAAAGATCACGACGCAAAGAGGACGCTTTATATTGGTTGAATTGTTCCATGCAAAAAAAAACACGCTCGAGCTAGACTAACGTTAGGCCTAAAGGCCCTGACACACCATGGCGTATCGCCTGAACGTATGTCAACGTATGCACAAAATAGTTCGAAAATTTTCAAAGTCCAAGAACGTCCAACTTTCCAACGAATTGCATCGAAAAAGTCGACATCGGTGTTGGAAAGGACGTAGCCATAGCGTATCCATAGCGTATTGAACGTATACATAGCGTATGACTCACGCATTGATAACGTTTCACTGACTAATAACAAAGTTATGACAGCGTATCACAGCGTATGAGTAACGTATGCCTAACGCATTCGTAGCATATGTTTGCCGTGTTCAACGTATCCTCAACGTATCCTCAACGTATCCTCAACGTATCCACAGCGTACAACGAACACGTGACCTATGCCGCTGTAGAACGTATAAATACCGCTCCGATCTCAAGCACATCGATCCCGCCGATGGCATGCCTCCCAGGAAGAAGCAAGCAACCGTTAGCCGACGTACATCAACGTATACCAACCTACGAGTAACATTCCTCTAACGTATGCCAGCGTATGTCAACGTGTGTCTAACGTACCATGAACTTACGGGGAACTTAGGCAGAACGTATGAAGCACACGTTCAGTACGCCGAGAAATTTTGAACATGCTCAAAACAAATTCGCGGGCTCGACATGTTAAAAATTTGAACAGCGTATCAGTGCGTGCTTTTAACGTAAACGACGTATACCCAATTTACCCCAAACTTATATCAGCATACACCAACATTCAGGCGATACGCCATGGTGTGACAGGGCCTTAAGTTGTAACGCCGGTAGCACGCTAAGCGCTCGTTGGTATTTGTTTGTATATTAAGTCATCTAATCGGTATGGAAACGTTCTATGCAAGTTACTTCAACGGTATGTGTACGTCCAAAGCTTTGTATACGCTAAAAAAAAAAAAAAAAAAAATCATCGATACTTCCGCGTATGCCAAGGTTTTGGAGAAATGTTCATACGTCGGCATACGCCAGCTGACACGTGAAGGTGTGACAGGGCCTTAAAGACAGTGGACACTACTGGAAGTTGTCAAAGGCAGTCTTCTCACTTGCTGTACCTCAACATACGCATAAAATAACAAACCTGTGAAAATTAGAGCTCAATCGGTCGTTGAAGTTGCAGGTTAATAATGAAAGAAAAACACCCTTGTCACACGAAGTTGTGTGCTTTCTGATGTTTGATTTCGAGACCTCAAATTCTAAATCTGAGGTCTCGAAATCAAATCAAATCAGTTTTGATGCTATAAACTATTTTGAGTAATTACCAATAGTGTCCACTGCCTTTAAGCGACAACAATGATATCCCGATAGTGGAGTTTGTGTGCAGTACCATACAGATACAGAAAAAGGTAAATCAACATACAGGTAAATCACGGCCATTGTATACCATTCTAGATTTTCTTTGACTTTTTTCATTTCTTCTATACTACACCCTATTCAACCTTTGTATTTATAGTTTAGAAATTCATGTTCCAAAATTGGCAACAACAAACGAACGTTTCAAATATATATTTTAGCATAACAAACATACTACTAACAGTGGCAATTTAAATGGTTACACACCTATATTCCGACATCCCTATATTCCGACACCCTATATTCCGACACCCATATGTTCCTAAAACTGAAGTTCCGACACCCTTATTGTTACACATTTAATACATGTATATTAATAGGCCTATAACGTTAAAACCATTTGCAGAGGAAAATGTCAAGCTTTAGTGCCAAACTTAGACTTGAACTAGTCAAGGACATGAAACTCAAATTCAAGTAGTATATTGCATTTTTCCATTAACTCTTAAATGTAAAAATAAAAAGCTTCCGTCTGTACGTTGGTTTGTGCTTTAATATTTCCCAACGTTATGTCAATACGCGTAATAGCTTTTTATAAACGGGTCCTTCATTCCGTACTCGTAAAAACATAACTGAAATAAATTACCGAACCGTTAACTATTAAAAGCATTGACATTCCGTTACTGTTATTTACTTTCCTTTATAAACAGAAAGTAAGTCAGAAAAGACAGAGAAGGTTTAAAGTGGGGCATGGTTCTTTTAGGTTTTCTCGGTCAATTTTGGAAAATGAGCAGCCAATTTAATTTTCATGCGTTTGAATTAAAGCTAGTTTGCCTCTCCGGTTTTATTGCGTTTCAAATTCAGAATTCGGTCATTAAATTTCGTTTTGAGGCATTCCAGTTCCTAGCACACTCATTATTTTTCATGACCAAAATCATCATTCAATTTAGCAAAGCTGGTTCGACTAGAGATTTTGCTGATTTAATAATTTTCAATTTCGTAAACAGGCAATTAATTTTGCTCAACGAGGATTCAAAGTACGACTAAAGAAATACGAATGGACAGATAAACTTTAAACGGAAACTTTATTTTATGATTCCATTAGACTTTACCTGGGGCCCAATGGGGTACTTTTTCGGGAGAATTTTTATGGTTAAGTGACCAAGCCCTGATATTATTTGAATGTTTTTTAAATCTTTTTTTAAATGTTTTTCTAGGTTTTGTTTTTTGTGTGTAAATATTCCTCAACCATCTATTGGCGTGCCAGACACCTTGGCAAATTATGTTCAAGAGTGCCAAAATTTAACCGCACACCTTTAAAATTTATAAGGAAACAACAAGTTAACCAGGTATTTTTAAGATTGCACAAATTCCAGTATTGACTGCCCCAAAATGAAATTGAATGACTAAACACACGCCTCAAAAAAACTCCTGCGGATTTGAATGCAGCTTCGATGAATGTTTAAATTGAATGATTATTTTGTTGAATCGCATGACGTAATTAATTTGACTAATCTTAAAATCAAATCGAATGACCCTTTTCAGTATAGGCTTGTGGTTAAATTGGCTGGTCATTTTCCGAAACTGACCAAGAAAACCTATAGTTTAAAGCAACGGCATTTTGTAGTGTCAGTCATTGTTCAAATTGGCGGTTTTACGGCTTGGCTATGGCTACCTCTGGATTCGCCGCGTCATCGTGTGCTGAAATAATTTATAATGTATCTCTGCACTCAAATCCAAATCTTAAATTAACGTAATTAGAAAACACAATGAACTAACTGAAATTAACCAACTTGAAAGTGAACTGTGATCTTTTTCGAATCCACGGCTTCGGCACCAGACTCGGCTCGGGCTAGCTTGGCCCTGCGGTTGTTTTGACAATTATATTGTGCTTTGCGTACGCGCTCAGGGTTCAGACGAGAGCACGGAACCTGAAGCCAGATCCAAATCCAAAGCCGTGGTTTCGAAAAGGGCTTTGAGAGTTATTTACCTGATACCACGAGTCTGCCCCGAATGACTTGGTGTTGTTGAACGGATGGTAACTTATAAAAACGTAGTTGCCGCTCACCATTCCAAGATTGTGCGCGCTGATCATGATCTTGCGCACACTGTCACCAGCTGCGCTGATTACAATAACTGAATTCAAAAACAAATCAAGGTGTCAAAGTGTTATGAAATAATTTAGAACATCAAATGGGCTGTTGCCAACCATTTACCAATCAAAAGGACGGATTGTATAAATGCAAACAAAAAGTTAATGGCCTGACGTTTCAACTGGCAGAGTCTTTTTCTGAGGCTTAAATAATTGGGACATCTTTGGATACGAGGATTCAATTTACTTTGGTGGTTGTTCCCCTACGGTTAACGTTGGTTTAAAGTTACACCATCGGCCAATTTAACCTTGTTAAATTTGAAACTTAGCAACTTCAGAGTTGCTCCAAAAGAGCAGAATTTCCCTAAAAAGTGGTAATTAATCTTGCCCTTAAAACCTACAAATACACCCATAATTATAATGGAAACTCCATCCGGAAGACATTTCGCAAACTCCGAATCATAATAATAATAATAACAATGTTGCGTTATATGACTAAAAATAAAGCACACTCCATAAACAGAAACTCTATACTGACAAAAAAAAAAACACTCAGAAAAAAAACCAGGACTATTTAATATATAGTTTATTGTTTCCAAGAAAATACAATATGCATTAAAGACACTCGACATTATGCATAAAATAACATACCTGTGAAAATTTGAGCTCGATTGGTCATCGAAGTTGCGAGGGAATAATTGAAAGGAAAAAAAACACGCCCTTGTTGCACAAGTTGTGTGCTTTCAGATGCTTGATTTCGAGACCTCCAAATATAATGCCGAGGTCTCGAAATCAAATTCAAATATCATTTTAGTGAGAAAATTGCTTCTTTCTCGAAGACTAAGTTGCTTCAGAGGGAGTCGTTTCCCGCAATGCGTTATACCGTCAACAGCTCTCCTTAATACTAAGTTACCAACTGAGTTTTGCAAATATATATTTTGAGTAATTACCAAAAGAGTCCACTGCATTTAATACTTACTCTGGCTGAGTAAAGATGCCTCCTCCAGAACAAAATCAAAACCATCGTCGGCGATGATATAAAAAGTGTGCGCTATTGTTATATCTGCCTCGCGTAGACCATCTGCAATGGCATCTGCTGCAAGAGGGAATACAGACCTCCTTTCTCGTAACAAAACGCAAGATTTCCAGCGAAACTTATGAAAAAGATCATCCAAGAAGGAAACCATTGAGCTTGGTTTGTAGACAGTCTGCGTCAACGTGGGATACCTAGCTTTGTCATCAAGATCATGGGAGCTAGCACTGCCCGAGAAAACGGGTACATTAAGGGCGGCAGCCAAGTCACCCACGGCATGCATGCTGCTGCTACAAGTCGGCCCAAAGTACGCCACTACGTTCTCTCGAAGGGTCATTTTAGCGGCTTTTCCAACGGCGGCTCGTACGGGGTAGCCACACCCCAGCGTCGACGGAACCCATGTCAGAGTGAAGTTGGCGTATTCGTTTATCTCAACACGCTTCGAGATAGTCTCTCGTGCTATCTCAAAGGCTGGTAAGAGCCGTAGACCGAGTATAGAAGAAGGATTTCCAGACAAAAATACAGCTACTTGAATTTCCGTTGACGATGTTAACACTACGGCACACCCCAACATGCATACAAGACATTTGATACTTTCCATTCTTTATCTGGACGCAACCTCTACAACACTCGCAACATAATACGTCTGGTATGCACTGATGATTTCTACTGAGACTTGTCCAACCAAGATCCAGTAAGTTCACGTCTACACTAAACTCCGACTCTTCTCTACATCATTTTTATAACAAAAATGAATGACGTCACTCCATCATTTTTAATGCATTTTTGTGAAAGATGCTATTACAATCACACAACGCAGGTAGCTATATCGAAGTGATACTTTGTAGATTTTGATTAAGGTCTGAACACGTTTAGGGACAGTTCACGATTCATCCCAATGTCAATGCCCAAGGTGTCACAATAGAGTTTGTCAATAAAAAAGGAAACGCCCCGACACCTACCCCCTCCACTTTTCCAAAGGTCACTAAGTCCCCTGTGCGATGTAATCATCTTTTTTAAAGCACATATTCCCGAATAACTTTGATGGCCGTGAGATCACAAAATGGGAATGTTATTTTCGTTTCTTCAAACATTTTTTTTTTATTCAGTCGATATTAAGTTCAAGAGAAATTAACACACACGTTGATAAGAGATAAAACAATGGACCTTAATGACGTCATCGAACCGCCAATTAAAACTACATTGTAGGTTTCATTGCCGGAAGTACAGCAATTAATAGAGTTGTTGACCATTGGAACAACTCATCAAACTAGATTATTTCAGATCCTTCTATCAATCATTTCAAACACTGAACATTATTGGTAATTACTATAAAAAAAAAATTGTTAGCAATAACACTTACTAGGTATAAATGAGCAACTGAGAGCTGTTCATTGTGTGGGAAGTGCTTGAGAAAAAGGTACTAGACTATCACTGAAAAAAAACATACTTCAGGCCTGTAGCATTTTATTATACATCTGAAAGCACACAAAGTTGTGCAACAAGGGTGTTTTTTCTTTCATTATTTTCTTGCCATCAACTTCCATGACCAAATTGAGCCAAATTGTTCACATGTTTGTAATTTTTTTTTTTATATCCATAGTGGGTTACACCGAGTGAAAATACAGGTCTTTGTCAAGTACTGTCCATATGCCTTTAACAACACTGGAAAAACCTTGACCAAACATTCTTATCTCGTTATTAAGAAGGGCCTCTCGCTTTTAACTTAATGTCTGCAGCAAATGCCCATCTATGTATTTACAAGTATTTGATGTGACAGGTCAATTAATTGCATTGGCTTGCTACCGCCCAAAGATTTCCATCAAGATTCAAGCAAGATAGAATTTCAACGATAACATAACAATCAAAACTCGCATATTTGAAGACGCGCGACGCGCATGATTGGCCAATGAACAAACAAGCCATAACATCTGACGTCACACAAAGAGGGCTCGTGAATGGACCCTTTTCATGAAATTGTTCATTTCATGAGCACGTGCGCACTATCATTTTTGTTAGGCAAAATGAGGGAACATCGCGCTGTTTTGTAATGCTCTTTTACAAACTACTTTAAATCTGAAAATCTCTTTGAACTGGGCACTTCTTTTATTTTGGACACGGCGTTAATGAGTGCAAAAAGGCGCGACGTAAATTAACTTCCGCCCACGGTCTGAGAAAGTACAACATCACAGAACAAGGGAAAGTAGGCTACAGATTAAAGTGTTATAACACATATCGGTGGATGAGTATAAATGAATATTCTCTATCCCCGATAAAACATTTAAAGTCACCTGGTATGCTATTTTGTCAAAATAAAGCTTTTGTCACTAAAATATGTGTTTCGATGAATATGAATAAACAGTTAACTAAGGTTCTAAAACTTTAGTTTCCATTAAATTAACAAATTTAAAAGTAGGCCCGACCCGAGAGGGCGCTGTTCGTGACGTCAATCGAGGCGCGATGTTTGAAGCACGACGGTTCGAAGTGTTTGCTGCACATCAGCGCTGGAAAAGACGTCGGACCGGACCACTTTGCAAACTGACCCCATTTTTAGTTGTTTTGCTGCCTCCAGCAGCAACACACCAGCAGCAATACACCTGGTCAACATTGCCGGAAAAATGCAAGATTTAGTCACGACTAAGACTTGCATGTACTTGCACGTTCGTGTGTTCGATGTTCGATCGAGGCAAAGTCTTCCTCGATTGACGTCACAAACGGGGTAGGCGGAGTCACCCCCAAAACAACTTTATCTATCTTTTTAAACATATCGTTACAAACCATTACTCAAACAATTATTTTATTGTTCATTAAAGGCAGTGGACACTATTGGTAATTGTCAAAGACTAGCCTTCACAGTTGGGGTATCTCAACATATGCATAAAATAACAAACCTGTGAAAATTTGAGCTCAATCGGTCTTCGAACTTGCGAGATAGTAATGAAAGAAAAAAATACCCATGTCACACGAAGTTGTGTGCGTTTGGATGGTTGATTTCGAGACCTCAAGTTCTAAATCTGAGGTCTCGAAATCAAAATCAGGGAAAATTACTTCTTTCTCGAAAACTACGTCACTTCAGAGGGAGCCGTTTCTCAAAATGTTTTATACCATCAACCTCTCCCTATTACTCGTCACCAAGAAAGGTTTTATGCAAAAATTATGTTGAGTAATTACCAATAGTGTCCACTGCCTTTAACATAAACAAATCTGTTTTCAGACAACTTTAACATATATTATTAAATACAAAATAACAGTTTGTGTCTGTCATGTACGGTCTATACAAAATGTATCACTGCACGCACCATATGTCCCCATAGATGTAGAATCGTTCTATTTTATATCTATGATCCCCATTCTTAAAGAATAAATAGAACTCCGGGATAATACGTCAGGTTGCCCCGGTGACTGGCGTTTGGTTTTTTTCCAGGACGAATGTGGGTTATTATCTTCACACGTTCGTCCTGGAAAAACAAAACACGCCACACACCGGGGTCGACCCGGGGAAGCTAAACGAACGCACCCATAGTTGCATCGATACATCCGGCTTCCGTGTGTTCTGTCATATCATGAGTTAAGCAATCTTATACACACACAATTTACTTCAGATTTTATTTTCCTCTCAAAATAATAACACTTACATCGTTGCCAAAACACGATTGAACATCAATTACATGTACTTTCATGTGATCGGGATTTAAAAAAAAAAAACGAAAAAAACGAAGTCTTAAAGGCGCTATAATATAGACACTATTCTGTAATTACGAAAAGTAAAAACTTATGAGCAATGGGGAGCTGTTTTGACAGTATAAAGTTTTATGAGAAACAGCTCCCTCTGAAGTAACAAAGTTTCTGAGAGGTAGAACTACTTAATAAGAAAAGCCTTTCATTATGCATCTGAAATCTCACCAAGTTGTGCAAAAAGGGTGTTTTTCTTTCATTATCCTCTTGAAACTTCGATGACAAATTGAGCCCAAATTTTTTAAATGATTTGTTTTTGTATGCATATGGGATACACCAAGTGAGAATACTGGTCTTTGACAATTACCAAATGTGTCCGGTGCCTTTAACAATTATTACCTCGAGGGATATGTGTGTGGAATTGTGAGCGTACATGTCGGAAGTCTTCCGGCCATTTCGTATATAACGTAATGGAACCATAAGTATATTCCTTTAGAAGGGGCAATTAGGTCGAACGATGACAGTGCATCTTGGTTCTTTGAGATGCTTGTGCGCGTGCAATGGGGAAATTAAAACCAATTCCCGAAGTATTAAGGATAAAGTGTTTATTATAGAAACGATTTTTTAAACAGAATAAATGGATATAAAAACAATTACCAGCATATACCCTCACTTGGTAAAAAGTAATTGGGAGAGGTTGATAGTATAAAACATTGTGAGAAACGGCTCCCTCTGAAGTGACGTAGTTTTCGAGAAAGAAGTTATTTTCTACGAATTTGATTTCGAGACCTCAAGTTTAGAATTAATTTGAGGTCTCGAAATTAGGCATCTGAAAGCACACAACTTCGTGAGACTTGGGTGTTTTTTTCTTTCATATTTATCTCGCAACTCCGACGACCAATCGAGCTCAAATTTTCACAGGTTTGTTATGTTATGCATATGTTGAGATACACCAAGTAAGAAGACTTTTCTTTGACAATTACCAATAGTGTCTAGTGTCTTTAAACTCCGCGTGTTGACACGACTTGTCTTGTACACCGATTGTCTTCAACACTTTTTTTATGCGAATCTCCTTTAAATATTTCAATTTGTGTCCCAGTTTATACAGTAAAGACGTGCACTCATTGATTTTAAACCATGATGTATAATTTGTTTTTTGTACATTTTTATGTTTGATGTATTTTTAAACTATCTTACGTCGGTCTAACTACGAATATTTTTGAAACCAGTCGTACCTAATTTCCTACCTCAATTTGTGCATGCAAAAAGGGATAGAAAGATCGTCGAAATCACTTCGACAGTTGCATAGCATTGTTCTATTGTAGTTCAATTATACAACTTCAGCTTAGCATAGTAGCTTCAAACCCGCTCGCTCCCATAAGGGTTATTAAGTGACTGTCAATGTGAAGATGTTTAATTTAATTTAATTGAAATCTCCAGAGGGTAGTTTTATGACTAATTTCTGAGCAATTTCCCGCAACATCAATCTATATTGAAGTAATTGTTGCTACGTAAGTTCGTGCAGTGTTTTTATGCAATTAGTTATAGTGCTACATCACACATTCCTTGTACTATATCAAGCCCGATTCATACTTCATGCAAATGCGAAGTGAATTTTGACGTCACACGGGTGTAGTCGAGGCAATTGTTACGCAGGAGTTAAGCACAGTTCAACGGTTGCGAATTAGTGACGTCAAAAGTATGGACCGTGCCTGAACACGGCTACGTGTTTTTTTAATCATTGTATGCAATATCAAGTCCACATCCCAAAATGGAGATGGAACAGGCTATAACACGATGATGGTGGCGTGCGTTTATTTCTCAATTATTTGATTTGAACAAAGGTGATACTACAGCCTGAACATCTGACGTCACACTTCGAGGCTCAGTGAATAACGCCAGAGAGTGGCCTCTAGCCTAGGTCTAGCCTAGGTCAATCTCAGTCAATTCTAACATTTCACCTAGGCCTACATTAACTTCATATTGGGATACGTTGTAGTTAAATCCTACATATCAACATTACATAAAAAGTACATGCATGGATAATGCACACGGACACACTGCATGTGCAGAGGACTGAGTAAGAGAGCTTCCCATATCTGTTTTGATTGGTCCGAGGTGATGTTTGTCAGCTGCACCCAATCACCTCTGACCAATCAAAATCATTATGTAATGCACGTTTATCCAATGACATCCGACACCACTGAAAATCACTGGTTCTGATAAAAAAAAGTTTATCCTTATACCACAGCGCCCAATTTCATTAAGCTGTTTACCAGAAAATTCTGCTTTGAAAATTTCTTTGATAAGCAAGAAATGAGCAGGGTACCAGTCTAAGCGTTGGTATAAATATGTACGGTATTTTGGTTGTCAACCTATTCTAAGCAATATTTTGTTGTGCTTAGCAATTGTTTGTGCTTACAGGCTTTGTGAAAATTAGGCCCAGTCTAAGCATTGCTCCATGGTCTAAGGAGGTACTTACTTTGGCTGACTACGGAAGCCTCCTCGAGAACCGTATCAAAATCGTCGTCACCAGTTACGTACCTAATGTACGATCGTTTACCAGCCTTGCGAAGACCATCCGCTATGGCGTCTCCGGCAAGGTCAAATACATCTACGGCTTCGTGTATCAGTACGTAATTACTCCAAAGGTACTTATCGAAAATCTTGTTCAAAAAAGATACCATCGTGAGTGGTTTATAAACTGTTTGAGTAAGCGTTGGAAACCGAGTCTTGTCATCCAGATCATGGGAGCTGGCACTACCGGAGAAAACGGGTATGCTCAAGGAGGCGGCTAAGTCACCCACGGCAAGCAAACTGCTGCTGCAAGCCGGCCCGAAGAAGGAAACCACACCCTCCTGGAAGAACAGCCGAGCAGCCACCCCTACGGCCGACTTGATAGGATACTCGCAACCAGTCGAAGAACGAAACACTAACAGGGTGAAATTGAAAGTCTCTCCAATCTCCATGCGATGTGAGATGGTTTCTTCTGCGATCTCAAACGCGGGTAAAAGACGTCGACCAAGGATTGAAGTTTCAACTCCAGATAAAAATAAAGCAACGCGGATCTCAGTCGCAGTGGTTGCTGATATCACGAGCAACAGAGCCAACATCTTGATAAAAGACCGGGTAGTAGCTGCTCTTTCCAGGTTATTGCGTCCCACGTTTGATAGATTCTTCCCCGATAGCAAGCAGTTTTATACCGTCCGCGTATTACAAAAGACGTGCGGGAAATATTAAACATCCTAGCATGCTGACAGGTCACGACAATCTATGTTGAAACATGTATGTGGAATTTTCAATTATGATTATTTTTTTGTTTCAACTGTCATTTATTGTTGTATATATTGCGCAACTCTCGAAGAGAAAACGTAGGTCCTTATGGGGGTTTAACTTTACACAAAGTACTTGGACCCTGACCCAACGTTGAAAGCCTGTCGTACAAACCAATATGACTTGATTACATGCTGTTAGGTTTTCCTACAAATTACTTTCTAATTCGTGTCACGATCTCAGAAAGTCACAAAGACAGTCTCTTTCAGTCATGTTGTGAATCAGCAAATTTTGATTAAAAACAAACTGCTAGAACAACACTTGAACAGCCTTTTCCCCATGCAATCTGTTTTCTGTGTTCATCAGTTAGACCTATACCAAGATTGTTTCGCACTGCATAAAACCATCTTTTATAATTTGTATAGAATCCAAAAAGCCTCACTGCTCATTTAAAAAAAAAATATATATATATATATATATATAATGAATAGGGTAGATGGCCTTAGCTTTCGATCCAATCCGGACCTTCTTCAGAGGCATAAAACAAGTACAAACAAATACATATCGATTTATAGAAAAAGAGAGGGGGAAAGGGATTAAGGAAAGGATCCAGAAAGAAGCGGGAAAATAACAGCCAATCAAAGTTCCTATTTCAGAAACAATATTGGTGGCTATGAACCAATGGGAGTGAAGTGGCGATGACAAAGGATGTTTAGAATGAAAGGAAGGGTTACTGGACCATAAAAGTGGTAAAAGTATTGTTCGACAACAATGCAGGGAGACATGAAAGGGTAGGATTAGAGAGCAAGTTGCATCATGATGCAACTAACAATGGTCAATTAATAAGAATAGCAAGATCAGCAAGATCAAAGGTATGATGATTTTAAAAATAGGTATGAGGGACCTGTGGAAAAAAAAGGGGGGGGGTTACTTACATCAGATAGTTACAGTGATGAATTTATAAAAACAACTTTAAACTAGGTTAATTTATACTTTATGTACAGAATATATACAACATATAAGTTCTTAGGCAGAAGTGAAGTGGAGGGTAATGAGAAGTTATTTAACACCAGTGTTTATGTTAAGTCCAAAGGGTTTGACTGTCTTGAGTTGGTGAATCCAGTGTGATTCTCTATTCTTGCGGTGTGTGTCATCACCATTGCAAGCTTCAATCACCAGAAGTTCAACATCAATGACACTATGATTGGGGCTGTTGAAGTGGATAGAGACTGGGTACGGTTTCTTAGTCTTTATGGAAGAGACATGATTCGCAAAGCGAAGACTAAGTTTGGTCTTAGTCTCTCCCACATATTGTAGCCCACATCTCTTACATGATATGACATAGACTACATTATATATATATATTATCATGGAAAGTTTAAATTTGTAGGCCTCGACAGTCCAAATCTTCGTATTTTGTTTACCTGTTATTGTCAACAAAGACACGCGTTTTCACTAACCAATTGAGCTCAAATTTTCACAGGTTTGTTATTATGCATTATGTTGAGACACATCAAGTGAGAAAACTGGTCTTTGACAATTACCAACATTGAACTGCTCTGTCAAAGAGTGATTGCACCTGTGTTTACGATTGTGATCTCTTGATAACTGTAAAAACAAGTATATATTTTGTATCAAGTCTTTTTGCATATACTCACTGTGACTGATCACTGACGCTTCTTGGAGTGCAGTGGTTAAGTTTTCACCACCAGTGATGTGCAAAGTGTATGACCGTACACCCATTTCACGGAAGCCATCCTCCAGTGCGTCTGCTGTGAACACATTGAAGCTCCTTGCATCAACTATTAAGACGCATGTTTCCCATCCGAACCGATGGAATAGATCCCCCATAAAGGAAATCATAGTGCCTGATTTGAAGACCGTCTGAGTCATAGAAGGAAATCTTGCTTTGTCTTCCAAGTCGTGTGTGGTGGCACTACAGGAAAATACGGGTACACCCAAAGCTGCAGCTAAGTCGCCAACAGCCAGCATGCTGTCGCTACAAGTTGGGCCGAAGAACGCCCATGTGCCCCCCTTGAAGAAGGAGCGAGCAGCCAACCCCACTGCGGACTTTTGTCGCCTTTCACAACCCTTCCCCGAGTGGACATACGTCAGAGAGAAGTTGAAATATTCCCCGGTCGCCACACGCCTCGAAATGGTTTCACTGGCGATCTCGAAGGCGGGTAAATTACGAACACCAAGAAGTCCTTTTTTGTTGTTCGACAAAAATATCACAACACGGACATCGGTTATTGTCGATTTGACCACACACCATAAAACCGCCACCATGGCGTATAAGAGTTTGTTGTTATACATGTACATCATAGTTCACATTAAAACATTGTAAATCTCCAAAATCCACAAAGCGTTCGCTCGCCGCAGTTATGTTTCACATTAGTTAGGCCTACCATCACAAATGCAAGTTGCCGTGCACATCATGATTTCTCGACTCACCAAATCGAGTCTTTCTCGAGAGAATGCCAACACTGACCAGTGTACCTAGTCTTATAATGTTATGGCATTCGAGACAGATTACGCAAGAGTTAAAACGTCAGCCTGTTATCCCTGCCCCCCCCCCCCCCCCCACACACACACCATAAATTATAGGTATTCTTTGTGAAGTAGTCTGCGACGGCTATTTCAAATTGTCTCATAACTGCTCCCTTTTTCGATCTAGTTTAATGCATTTTACTTGCAATTATTGTACTTATTATTTATTACTTTTAAGCAACCTCGGCAGGTCGTGAGACAAATCAATTTTCGCAGATAGAAAAATAAAAATAAAGTAGTGCAACAAAGCCTTTACCTTTGGTAAAAGCTTGTCTTAATCACTTGTTTGCCCTAATTTAAAGATTTAATGCATCTCACTCAAAAACGAAATCGTCATTTAAAAAAAAAAAAGTGACCCATACATGATGTCTAGCACTCTTCTTTTTTGAAAGTAATGAATGACGAAATTGTTATTGTCTTCTTCGTAAGAGTGTCATCCGTGTTCTAATGACATCAAGGTCTACATTATCGCTCATCAGAAATTGTATGAAAAGCTTTAATGTGTTGAACCTTATTTGGTCCCTTTCGAGACCATACGCCGAGTCTTAGCCTTGTCTCAAGGCTCTTTACGCAAGCACCCTGCTTTGAATTCCCAAGGTAGCATGCATAACATTACTGGCACGGTACTTGCATTACTTGATACCGTGGGGTAGAAATATGGTTTTGCAACCTCGTACAACGGAGTCAAAAGCGAATTAGTTAGCGAGTCACGTCTGGGGGCATCGCGTTGATTGACGGTCTACACTCGGGCACGAACGTGTTGTAAATGACTCCAAATGCCCGATTATTAACATGTTTAAAGACAGTGGACACTATTGGTAATTGTCACAGATTAGTCTTCACAGTTGGTGTATCTCAACATATGCAAAAACAACAAACCTGTAAAAAATTTGAGCTCAATCGGTCGTCGAAGTTGCGAGATAATAATGAAAGAAAAAACACCCCTGTCACACGGAGCTTTCTGATACTTGATTTCGAGACCTCAAATTCTAAACTTGAGGTCTTGAAATCAAATTCGAGGAAAATGACTTCTTTCTCGAAAACTACGTCACTTCAGAGGGAGCTGTTTCTCACAATGTTTTATACTATCAACCTCTCCCCATTCTTGTAATCAAGAAAGGTTTTATGATGATAATTATTTTGAGTAATAACCAATAGTGTCCACTGCCTTTAACGGGTCAATGAAACGTCCGTTTCAGGAAAAAAATACATTCCTAATTATATTTATTTAGAAAAAAATGCACTTAATTATTGCATGACACAAAAAGAACAACAAATCTCTCTACACAAAATCGACCAGTGGTCTAGCAACGTTTTAATGAGCAATACGAACAAGAAAAATATGTGTTGAAAATGTGTTCATACAGTTATATATTTACCTACTCCCCAACCTCCAGCCCAAGAAAAAATTCTTCAAAATAAGAGAGAAATTGTTAACAATAAAATAAACAGAGTAAGACATTGCCCCATAAAGCGATACATAATTTTAAAAGCAAAAGAAAAGAAGAAGAAAAAAAAAACACCAAAATGTTTCCCAATAATAGAATTAACAGCAGCAAGCAGGTAAAAGGTTTACCTCAATGGCAGTTTGTGGGACATTATGATTTGTATGACATGAATGGGTCGTTTTTTGTTTTTTACATAATGGTTTGTTGGCCTACATGGGCCATTACGTCACACCCATTATAATGGGTGGAACATAATAATCCCAATGGTTGTCAAGGGATGCGTGTACATGTATTTAAAGCACAACCAAGTCCAACTACTTGCGGGTGTAGTTTTAAGACACTGGACACTATTGGTAACTGTCAAAGACAATTCTTCTCAACTTGGTGTATCTCAACATATGCATAAAATAACTAACCTGTGAAAATTTGGGCTCAATTGGTCGTCGAAGCTGCGAGATAATAATGAAAGAAAAAACACCCAAGTGTGCTTTCAGATGCTTGATTCGAGACCTCAAAATCTAAATCGGAGGTCACAAAATCAAATTCATGGAAAATAACTTCTTTCACGAAAACTACGTTACTTCAGGGAGAGCCATTTCTCACAATGTTTTATACTATCAACCTCTCCCCATTACTCGTGACCAAGTAAGTTTTAATGCTAACAATTATTTTGAGTAATTACCAATAGTGTCCACTGCCCATAACGGCCTATTTATTGTACAATCATTTCTCCAAGTGACTGACAAGCCCCCACCGACTGCTTTGACTTAAGCAAACAACACCCATTGCTCAGAAACATTTTGCACAGTTCTTTCAAGTAACACTTGACCGTGAGTAACACTACTCAAAAGAGACGGTCACATGGTGCTACCGCAAACCTCTCTTAGTTATACTTCCACCTTGTAAAGTTTCAAACCCTACTTATTTTGCATAGTAGTATGAAACAAGACATCATCATTCTCATTTGTGAATTTTAAAAGTATTTTGTGATGAATATTCCATATGGAATTTCAGTTACAATACTGAAAACAACTAAAACGTCATATTCTTGTTTGATTATAATACTGTCTATGATAAATCTGTACTACCTTTTATTTTAATTGTTAACTCAATTGACCTTCATCGCGCGCCACTCCACTGATAGAGGCCATCCTGATTAAGTAGTCTGTGCCCCATCCCTTTGAGTGATGGAAATCAGTACTAATGATAAGGGGAACAAGAGGTAGTTGGCTGAATAATGGAGGTATATCACTGTCCATGAGCAAGTTCGTGTGGCGACTAGACTTGACTACACAGACAAGACTAACCAGTAACCATAGAGCACAGGGAGATTGACTCTAGCGAACCGTGCACCGAAGCATGGTCGACTATGGACAATTCGTGAGCTAAGTCAGTTTCTGGTCATGCCTAGTTGCTCAGCCGAACTTGCTCAATGTAGCCAAACTGCTCAAAGTAGTCTGTGCCCCCTCCTTTTGAGTGATATAATCAGTATTAAAGATTACTGTAGTATTGACCCAATTCACCTGACGCCATCATCAGCCCGCCATACTGGTGGGCAATGGCACTCTGTGCGTTATTCAGTGAAGTGCGCATTTAAGGCGACGCAGCGTTTACACGTACATGTAAACCTATTGGCCACCAGTATGGTGAGCGTGGCACAGTGGCCGCGTGTGACGTGCGTGCAAGGGGTCAATACCAGGAACAAGACACAGGTGGCTGCATGATAGATGCATATCACTGTACGTGCAGTGCATATTAGTACGCCCTATGGGGTCAACCTTTTGGGGTCACGAGGAAACAGGGAAGTCTTGCGTATGTTGTCCAAGCCAAGGTACAGCATACAGACGCGTTCCATACCGATGCCACCCCCGCCATGTGGGGGCGCTCCGAAACGGAAGGAGTCAATGTAGGATTTGATGGTCTCCAAATCTGTGTACGAAAAACAATGTCAAAGAACATGTTAATAACCTGTCTACAGAACTCCAGTATATGCTTTATGAAGATAACTGAATCATTCATTTCTTTATCAAATCCAGTCAAATTATATGGAACAAGCGGACTAATCATTATAATCATATAAAGGATTTGAGGCATTGCATGGTGAGGTATCAATGTATATTTGGTTTGCGGTAACACCATTTGTGTATCTACTTGCCAGGTAGAGTTGTTCTTAGAGAGCAGTCTTGCTAAATTCTACTGCCGCAAAGTAGCGCCGATGACTTTTTAACCAAAGAAGAAGTAGATGGTACCTGACAGAGATAAGATGACTTACTGAAACTAAGAAGCTATGGTTTCAGAGTCGTCTTGTCGAGATTAATTAGTCTTACCTATCTCATGATGCTTGGCCCTCTCGGATAGATATTCCGGATCGTGAATTCGCTGAGCTCCAGACAGGATTTCCTCTCCCCTCATAAACATATCATAGGAGTTGGAATATTTCTGAAAACAAGGTTAGAATAGAAAGTGAGTTATTGTTAATCAATTGAACATCCAAGGTGGGAGGATAAACTGAAAAATGCTCAAAAGCCTTTCAATCAATTAACCAACCAATCAATCAATCAATCAATCAATCAATCAATCAATTCGACAATAAATCAATCAAATCATCAAATCAAATCAATTAAGTCAATTGAATCAATCAAATACATTCTTATATAACATCTGTATACCGGTACACAAAATTAATAAACTGCATATTAAATGAGTTTTCAGTATCTTCCGAAAATGTTAACATTTAACAAAGATTTTCCCTATTTCATGCACGTCTATCCATCCTAAACAAAACGAAAAGACACTACACAATTATCATACATGTAGTTTCATGCAATGGAAGTTTCATCATCAAATATACATTTGTCATTCAATGTTATACAATTATTAACAATAACCAAAGCATGTATCTAAGCATTCTTTCACATAAAGGTACTAATCACTGTAAATGAACAGGGGATTAAGTAAAAGACCACACATAGAATATGCAAAATTTATACATGTCAATTATTAGTGATACTTCAAACTGAGCTCGTATCATGTAACACAGTTCAAAACACATCATTAATAATTGAGACACAAATGTTTTGTCACTGGAAAATCAGAAAGTACTAAAAATTAGAGCTTTGTAAAATCCATTACAAAAGAGCTCAGCATTTACACTGCGGTTAATTCGAACAACTACAGTTGACTCTCGTTAAGACCAGCCAGGAAGATTCAAGATACATTGATCATATATATATTTGCTTACATGATGCTCGTAAGATCTTTTCAACGAAGCGACTCAATCCGTGGTAGGCAAGCAAAAATATGCTGTAAAGCACATGTGTAGTGCATGCACTATGACGACGTGTGTATTATCAGTGCGCTGCCTTTAAGATAAGGTTCGGGTAATTATACAAGGAAGATTGGCAACTCCGATGGACATAGTACTAACGAGAGACAACTGTACCTTTAAATGAGTCTACAAAACACTTACAGGGTTAGTAGGGTCAGGCATGGTGTAGAACGGTCGAACAGCCAGTGGATATTTGTCCAGTATGTAGAAATCAGTGTCGTACTTAGCCCTGACTAGACGCCCCAAGAGCTTCTCATTTGGAGTACTATAATCAAAAGAGAGACAAAAGGAAAACAGAAAAAATTCATTCATTCATTCATTCATACATTCTTTTTTATTGGAAAACCAACTAGCAGCATATACAGCTGAATTATGTGCCATTAAAAAGGTGAGAACCCTCCTACACATTGAAACCTCACTAAGAAATAAAGCCACCTCCAAAGAGGGATCCCTTTGCACTTAGAAACTGAACACCCCTACCACACATCAAGAACATAGGCAAATAGAAGCTCCAATCTAAGATTATTGATTCAGAATTTTAGAAAGGAATGATAACAACAACCATTCACGGGCACGATCATTCTTACAGGTACCCATGTGTCTTTCAGTGAGGATTGCAAGTTTAAAGGCACTGTACGCCTTTGGTAATTGTCAAAGACCAGTCTTCTCACTTGGTGTATCCCAACACATGCATAAAATAAAAAATCTGTGAAAAATTGGACTCAACAGTTGCAAGAAAATAACGAGAGAAAAAACACCACCGTTGCACAAATTGTGTGCTTTCAGATGCATAATAAAAGGGATGTTATTGGCCCAAAGACCAGGGCACTGATGTAAAGCGCACTGAGACGATTATTAGGGAGGTTTCGCATACGAGCGGATACGGTTAGTGCGACGGATACGTCATCATTATGACGTCATACGCTACTCGCTATCCGCTATACGTACAGACGACACTGATATCATGCTTGCTACACGTACGTACGTTACGGATAGCTAACGGTATGCGTATGAGTATCCGTTCGAGTGCAAAACCTCCCTATTGTAAAGTGTGCTACACACGTACATGTATATAAGAATTTTTAACTTTTTTTTTATTATGACTATTATGATTTTGGCTGTGCACATAAGTATTTAGAGTCATACCTCAGATCGTCTTCCTCCCCCATCTCAACTCCTGCCTCCTTCAGCATCTTGACCCCTTCAAGGTACTCAAGACGCAGTGGTGGATCTAGAAATTTAAATGGCTCCGCAGGGAACTGCTTGTTGACAGTAGCGATCTCAGTGGCAAACAGATCACGAAGGCCGCGGAAGATATCGTTAAACATTCCACCGATAACGTCAAGTACCTTTAAATTAACAAACAAAATACATATTAATTTTTTTTTTTTTTTACCCATACACCGATGTGTGTTAGCACTGTATACTGTAAACAAAATGCAATAATGAAATATTTGGTGTATAGGAATAAAACACAATATGATCAGTTTTGTGTTCTTTCATTGATGTGCTATTCAAGTCCTGAGGGGAAAATAAAACAAAAAATAATGTTCCCAAATAATAACAATAACAATAATAACAATAACTTACTATAATTGTAGAAAGGTTTGCGGTAACACCATGTAATGACAATCTCTAAATGAGTTGGGGTGGTTCTGAAAAGAACCTTTGGTTTCAAGTTTACGTTTCGAGTGCACCCTCTCCATCTAACAATGTTCAAAGGCAATCCCATTACAAACTGCATCAAAATACACACTAGAAAAAAATACATCCCTCATACATACCTCATGGTAGTGATAGTCAAATGCCATCTCCAGATCCAGACCAACAAACTCAGTCAGATGACGATGGGTGTTGGAATCCTCCGCGCGGAACACTGAAAAGATTGCAATCATTAGCAAAGGGGATCATTGAGTGGGAAAGGAGTCTGGGCTTTAAAGGATGACATTTAAATATATATTGATTGATTGATTGAATTTATTCGGATAAAAAAACATGTCAAAAATTACATACACAACAACAGGAGAAAAAAACAATGAAAAAAGATAAATCAAAATAAAACACAATATAATAATACTGCACAAAATTATCCAAGGATAACCCAGAAAAGCCAATATCTTATTGGGGGTCAAACGTCAAATTTCTCCAAAAGTCCCAATGCATTCCCTCAATTTATGGTCAGCATACAACTCACAACATCAACTTTCAAATGGTCAACGTACCTATAATTGCTAGGGTCAACAAGCTTTCACCTCAGCTGCACAATCTCTAATTCAAAATCCCTCAAGCTACCTCTACTGGCTTATTCAAGTCTCTATTGAACACTCATCTCTTTGTAATGTAAGGTCAATCATGCACTTAGAAACGCCAGTAATAAGCCCTATATAAATATTGGGTGCGTTCGATAAGATTCCCCGGGTCGACCCCGGTCTGCCTGCCCCCGGTTAGATCAAATAGCTTTGACGGCATTCCAGGGGCTCACCCAGGTCGGGACATAGAGCCCTGCTTGTTGTGGAGCGGGTCACTTCGAGTGATCACTTGATTCGCTCTTGTCGGGGGCTCACCCGAGTGAGCATTGCCGGGTCGACACAGGGAAGCTAATCGAAATAACCCGTTGACAATTTTTATCATTGTTGTTGAACACAAACTCATCTTGATAAATAACTCACCTGCTCCGACAGTGAAGACTTTGTTAAAATCGGCTGAGATTGCCATCTGCTTGTACAGCTGAGGAGACTGAGCAAGGAACGCATTGGTCTTGAAGTAAGACACTGTGAATACATTGGCTCCACCCTCACTAGCGGCTGAAACAGACAAAACAAAAAGTTATTTTAAAACATGTTTATTATTGTTGACACTGCAGACACCAGTACAACTTTTTGTCTCTCTGTCAAAGCTACGACTTCCTCAGAATACTGCTGTGTCTTAGAAATGCAAGGATAAATCAAATATATACAGGAAAGATCCTTGCAGTGCAAGATAGTATGAACAGGAGTTAATGCGTCTGCACGCAACTGCAAAATCAATGCGTATCCATATTTTATTTTTGTTTTGAGTTCAGGCTCTTTGGTGTCGAGTTAAGCTCAGAAGTTGAGTGAAATTGGTTCCTCAAGAACTGAGTTCTTGCAAGACCTCCAAGGGGCTGCAAAGCTAAAGTTTAACCTCACCAGATATAATCTTGGGGGTGTGGATCTCAACAAAGTCACGCTTTCTGAGGGAGTCCCTGAATAGTTGACAGACGCCTCCTTCAAGACGGAAAATAGCCTGGTTGGTTGGGGTCTATATCAGGGGGAAAAGTTCACATGGCTTTTAAATTTCACAGCATTTCAACAATAGGCAAAGTGAAGAAAAGTGCAGAAAATGGAAAGTTTCAGTTGAGCACAATTGAGAAAACAGCAAAAAAAAAGTCCCAGTTTTTTCATCAAAACCTGCTCACATACATTTACCCTTTGCTTTTGAAAAGCCCTACTTTGCAATTCTGGATGTTTCACATGGTTCTATCATCATTAAATAAAAAAATAAATAAAAAAAGGGCTTCTGGTTAAAAATAGAGACACCACATCCCTGGTGTGAGCTACGGCGCCAACCTACCCTTAGGTCCAGTATACGATTGTCCAGCCTGGTGTCTTGGTTGACCGTAGGTGCTTGGCCTCCTTCTTCCTCATCCCCCTTGGGGCGAGAAGCATCTTCAATTTGCAAAGGGAGGCGGGGAAGAGATTGGCTGATGACGTAAAACTGCCAGGTCAATAAAAATCAGTCAAGAAAATATAAAATTAAATAACAATAAAATAATAGTGGCTGTTACATAGAGCGCCTATCCATCACACAATGACGCTCCTGGCGCTTTAATATACAGTATTTCCTGCAAGAAGGTATGTGGGACTGCGTTTGAACTATGAGACCAAATCCTTAGCACAATGTAATGGTCTACAAGGTGCTGTTATCAAAGAAATTGTTATCAAAGAAACACTTTGCTTTATCGTATTTTCAAATCAACGTGCTTAAACTAAGACGTAGGGGAAAAAATACTCAAACACACATTTTGTTATTGCATAGAGTAAGCATAATCATAATAATAACAAAGGACATTTATATAAAACCGGTAAGCACAAATTTTGACGCTCAAGGCACCTGAACATTATTAACCGTGTCACTGGACCATTTATCTCCTTCCCTAAACCATCTAAGCTCCTTGAGGAGTGTGTATGTAGCTTGCCATGCCAAGTAGCGCACAGGATGAAACAATCACAAGAACCATCTCTGCCCCTCACATGTACCAATTTACCCATGGGTTGGGAGAAGCAACTTCAATAAGTGACACGCACAAGAATTGAAGTGTCATGACCGGGATTCGGACCCACACCCCAACAAACCTAGCCGCCAGAAATTTAGTCTGATGAACTGTACTGCTTCACCACAGCATTCCATCACACGTACAATGTCAGGTAAAGGCTGTAAATTATGGTTTTTGACCCTTTGCATGCTACCATTCCCTACACACACTTTTGAATGTCCGCTGGAATCTGTTTGCACAATCATTAAAATGACAGTTTGGAATAAATATATATAAAATTGTTGCTACTCGGGCAGAACTCCATTTAACAAATTATGACCACAGGTTTTTGAAAGGTTAGAAATTTATTTGGTTAAGCGACTCAGATGTGTTTTGTTGGGTTTGATGACTTTGCAATATTTACCCTCTGGATACGTAGCTCTACATCTTGCTGCGTGCAGCTCTCAATCTTTTGGCCTACAACTGCAACAGTACCTTCAACATCCACGATGGACTCCTTGGATACACTGCAGGTTTAAAAAAGTTCAAAGTTTAGATGGTGAGAAAAAAAAATATCTTAAACTAGTATTTGTTTTACTCCTTATAATGAGCTACTACACAACTAAAAAGAACAGGTGCCATCACTCAATGGTTGTTTCGTCAAATGAGGTGGCAGTGAACGATTTCCTTTGTATAGCAGAGCAAATTGCTAGACAAAGTACGTCTGTTGGTACTCAAAGATCATCATTTGCAACTCAATGTTAGCAGTGCGCCCAGGTATTTTGTGTACAATTCTTTTTTTTTCTTTTTTTTCTTTTAAAGACAGAGGACCACATCATTTGATAAACCAATACCACCATTTCTTTTTAGTTGCACTATACATGTAGCTCAATGTTAGAAGTACATTAGATAGTAACTTACAAATCTCCGGAGGATTGGCACTGGCATGAACTAAAGATAAAGAACGTTTGACTAAACCTGAATATGTTTTTGGAAAACAGTACAAAATGTAAACCTTGATAAAAAACATTCATTTAAACCATAAGAAGGGTAACTTTAAGCATGTGTTATAAGGTTTGCTTTTTCTCTTAGAGGGGGAGGGGTACTCTTTGTAGGACACAATACACAATGTCTCCAGATTCACTTTAAACTTAAACGGTTTGAAGATAATGACAATAGAAAGCTTCCCTTAACCCTCCGCCCCAAAAAACGCCCAGCCTAATACTGCCTGTAATGAATGAAAGACTAGAGCAACAGTCCGTGTTTTCAGTACTTTATCAAAGCAGCTTGATGAATAGCGCTATTATTTGCTATTGGGTTAAAACATTACTTGCTGAGGTACTGTAGTTTTTTCAGAAATGAGGAAAACAAGTCAGGAAAACTACAGCACCTCACCAAGTAATATTTTAAGGAAAGCGTTCTACTATCATTATCTTCAAACTGTGTACAAGTTATCCGTGGACGTTGTGCAAAAAGTACCCAGACCCTTTAAGATCTGGTATGCAAATACTAACGAGATACTCACCCACAGGTAAACTTGACCATTGCTTTGCTTATGGTGTCATTGACATTAAGGATACCCTGTATGGTAAATTGCTGCTGACGTAAGACCACAAAACACTGCTTGCCTGTCACACAAAATTGATGACGAAAAAAGAAAACAACTTAGCCATGAGCACTTACATAAAGAAAACAAAGTTAGCAGTAACAAACTCCTTACCAACCAAAAGAACCTATGGTGTTAATGCAAAAGTAATAGTTAGAGGCCTGACGTTTCTTCCCTAGCAAAGTCTTTCTTGAAGGCTTAAAGGCAGTGGACACTATTGGTAATTACTCAAACAAATTATTAGCATAAAACCTTTCTTGGTGACGAGTAATGGGGAGAGGTTGATAGTATAGCTGCCTCTGAAGTAATGCAGTTTTCGAGAAAGAAGTAATTTTCCATGACACCTCAGATTTAGAATTTGAGTTCTCAAAATCAAGGATCTGAAAGCACACAACGTCGCGTGACAAGGGTGTTTTTTCTTTTATAGTATTATCTCGCAACTTCGACGACCGAGTGAGCTCAAATTTATACAGGTTTGTTTTGTTAATAAGCATATGTTTAGATACACCAACTGTGAAGGCTAGTCTTTGAAAAATACCAATAGTGTCCAGTGTCGATACATACATGTACTTTAAAAAAGTCTTCCAGAAAGACTGTTCTAGGGTCGAAACAACAGCAGGCAACTAACTTTTGCACTTTCATATAGATTAAAGTCGCAGCCTTCAAGTAATTGAGTATTTGGAAATAATTTTCTTCAAAATGTGTCTTCTCTTTATGGCTTAAAACCCCAAATTGATGTCTGCCCAACTATAGCCGGGATGCCCACTATAGGTGGTCCAACTATGGTTTGGCTTGGGCAGTTTCAGAAATCGATGTCTGCCCAACTATAAATGGGATGCCCAGCTACAGTTAGGTGGTCCAACTATTATTGGACAAGGTCTCACTCTCCAGTATGCTTGGGCAGTTACCAGATATTTAGGAATGGGTTCCAGCTCTGAAAATAACTTGGTTCCGAGTCAGACCTCGTTCCACTAACATGAAACATTAAGGCCCCAGGCCCCAAGCCCACACACACACAATTGAGCTGATCTATTTTAACTGGTAATGCCCCAAGTCAATCTGATATCGTGTCTTTGTAGTCAATGCTTACAACAATCAGTTCTGAACTTTTAGAGTTGGTTTGGTCCCTCAACCAGCTCCAAACAGACATTTTATGACTCGACCTTTTGTAATCGGGACCGACAAAAGCGGGTACTCGGTTTCGGTTCTCAATTTTCGGAATCGGCTTTTGTTATAGCCCAAGCCTACTGCTAGGCTAGGATACTTCACTGAGTTTGGTTTTAGAAACAATTATTACCTTTGCCGCGGGAAGTATGTAGCCTTGCACGTATCCAAACAGTCTGATCAGCGAGGGCAGAGGTCAAAGTATCAACCTTCACCAGCTTACGATCTAAAGGAATAAACATTAGTAAATTTATCAACTGAAAACTAACAGAAAATGGGTCATGCAAAGTTACTCATTATTTCGTGAACTTTTATTCTGCAAAAAAAGATATAGGATCAGCATTAAAATACAGAGTTGAGTTTACCTGCCAAGTCACAGACAATTTTGATAAATAAGAGTTCTTCCATTTTGATATCTTTTTTTTCTAAATCAACTACACACATTTTACTTTCAAAATTCTGTTTGAACCCCATTTAGAAGAGTCTAGTAATTCACTTGAGGACATGATTCTTCACAATAACATAGCAGTTCCAAGAGTTGAGAGGGTCGGTCCCCGAGGTTAGATTCCCAGGATTAGATCCCAATGGGTTGGATCCCTTGGATCCCTTGGGTTGGATCTCTTGTGTCAGATACCTAGGTTCAGGTCCCCCCGGGATAAGATTCCCTGGTTGGATCCCCGGGTTAGATCCCAGGGTTTGGTCCACATGGTTGGATCCCCGGGTTAGATCCCAGGGTTTGGTCCACATGGTTGGATCCTCAGGCTGAACCCTGGGAATGGATCCCAAGAGGTTTGATCACTCGGGTTGGATCCCCAGGGTTATATCTCCGGGGTCTGATCTCGCTAGGGTCAGTTCCCCCGGGGTTAGATCCTAGGATTTAATCCCTTGGGTTAGATCCCCTCCGTTGGATCCCATGGTTTGATCCCAGGGTTGGATCTCCATGATTGGATCCCAAGACAAGAGGTTGGATCACCTATGTAGGTAAGATCCCCCGGGTTAAATCCCCCAGGGGTTAAATCACCCATGGGTTAAATCCCCAGGGTTGGTTCCCAGGGCTGGATTCAAAGGGTTGGATCCCAAGAGGTTTGATCCTAGAGTTTATTCCCCAGAGGTTGGATCCCCAGAAGCTGGATCCACAGGGGTTGGAATGTCGATAAGTAATTACAGATTCTTGACCCACCTGGTTTCTCATGGGACTGCACCATTCTTGGAATGCCATATCGGTCTTTTGCATAGTCATCTTCTTCGACAACATCCGCTTCTGATGCCTAAGATAAAAATACATTTATGTAAATATTCTCAATCAATAAATAAATACTTAACCAAATATATTCAAGTGGCCTCAGTGAAAACACATGTATCCTTTTGCTAGAAAAAAAAATCTAACTTGGGGTTCATGATTTATAAATGTGTATAGATTACCTATAGGAGGCCATAGGGGCTCTGTAAAAACTTACTCTACTTCCTCTGTCTAAAAGAAAGTTATTGAGCTCAGCAAAAAGTGTTAAAAAACAGGTGCCTGAGCTTAAAGCATGCAGCCAACATTGTTTTTTTGTCAAAGCTTTAATAGATTCTACACTGTGTGTGGCAAGAGTTATGGGCCTACAAGAAAAATAAGAAACATGTGAAAGTTTGAAAAGCTCAATCTGTCGTTAAAATCACAACAAAATAATGATAAACCCACCGTGTGTAATAATTTTAAAGGCAGTGGACACTTGGTAACTACTCAAAATAATTACTAACATAAAATCATACTTGGTAAGGAGTAATGGGGAGCTGTTGTAGTATAAAACATTGTGAGAAACAGCTCCCTCTGAAGTACGTAGTTTTTAAGAAAGGATTTGGGGGTTGAACAAAGAATTGACTAGAGTGGGATTCGAACCAACGACCTCCGGATTAACGTGCCGGCGCTCTACCAACTGAGCTATCTAGCCCTATATTGGCGGTGTCCCTATTTTGTCAATATCTTTGCTCGGGGGTGCCAGTCAGAAGCCATACAACCGTTAACTGCCGTGTAGCCAGGGATCACACCCAAATTACGATACAACCGGGGAAGCGGCAGCCAGGGGATCACCTTAAGGGGATGCGACTTTTTGTTTCAGATATCAATTTAAACCACAAGGGAAACTGACTGGGTAAATTTTTGAAAGATATTGACAAAATAGGTACACTGCCAATATAGGGCTAGATAGCTCAGTTGGTAGAGCGCCGGCACGTTAATCCGGAGGTCGTTGGTTCGAATCCCAATCTAGTCAATTCTTTGTTCAACCCCAAAATCATTTCAAAAATTTTGCGATCTCGAAAACAAGCATCTGAAAGCACACAACTTCGTGCAACAGGGGTATTTTTTCTTTCATCATCATCTCGCAGCTTCAACGACCAATTGAGCTCAAATTTTCACAGGTTTGTTATTTTTTGCATATGTTGAGATACACCAAGTGAGAAGACTGGTCTTTGACAATTACCGATAGTGTCCAGTGTCTTTAAGCTCAGGAAAATAATGAAAACACCCGTATCGTGTGTAACTTAGATGCAAATCTGTTAAAATTTAGTTCTTAAATTTTCCAAATACCAAATGTATGTGTGCATACGATTACTGCATGTCATATGTAGTATCTGACTATTTACAAATTAAGAAAGCAGTAATAAGTATTCTCAATGTACCAAATTTTTTACCGCGTGAAGGCGCTCTCAACACTATTCTTATCACTCCTGGGGTAAACACTATTCGTCCTGCACAGTTTTAAGTTGCTTCAGAGGTGGGTTGTAATGGCTCCTTTAAAGATCTTTGTCCTTGATTGTTATGATGTCTGTGGACGGTAGTAATGTGTTACACCCAGTAATAACTGTTTTGGTATGAAGGATACCCCCGGAAGTGACATAAATATATATGCTTGAGAGCGCCCTCATGCGGTAAAAAATAAGGCGCATTAAAGACACTGGACACTTTTGGCAATTGTCAAAGACAAGTCTTCTTACTTGGTGCATCTCAACATATGCATAAAATAACACACCTGTGACAATTTGAGCTCAATTGGTCATCGAAGTCGCGACATAATAATGAAAGAAAAAACACCCTTGTGACACGAAGTTGTGTGCTTTCAGATGCTTGATTTCGAGACCTCAAGTTCTAAACCTGAAGTCTTGAAATCAAATTCGCGGAAAATTACTTCTTTCTCGAAAACGACGCTATACCTCAGAGGGAGCCGTGTCTCACAATGTTTTATAACCTCTCCCCATTACTCATTACTAAGTAAGGCTTTATGCTAATAATTATTTTAAGTAATTACTGATAGTGTCCACTGCCTTTAAACAACTGTATGAAATTGGAATATGGAAAAAGAGCAGCGAGAGATTAACATTTTTTACTGAGTAACCTTTTGTGCCTGCCGTTCAGCTTTCTTTGCTGCTTTTTCTGCTTCCTTCTGCTGTTTCTTCAAAGCTTTCTTGGAAATAACTCTGTCAAAAAGAAAAAAGAAAATAAATATAGGCCTATTGTTAGGAAAGGACAGGAACTGACCATGGATGGATCCAAAATTTTGCACCGTGACCTTAACTGATTTCAGATTTGATTAATAACCAACATTTTGATCTCAATTAGTCAATTGAATTAAATAGCGAATTACTATTAGTTAGTGCATATTGGTAAAAATAATAGACTTGCGTCCACATAGGTACTACTCTCGTTTTATTTCTGTCAGCATGGTGACGGTCAGTTTCAATATTGTTTGATGAGTCGCCCCACAATGCCCATCATCCTTAGTCCTATCTTCCTACTTCTGTTTCTACGTAGAAGTACCCACCATCCCAAGTATAGAGTGAATGATATAAACATTAAATTATATTATTAAATATGATCTAGCTAGTAGTAATACTATAGCAAGTAAGGCCTGTAGTCTAGTATAATAATAATCATCATCATCTTTTGACTTTTTGTATTGTATATTAAAATTGCATCATTATTTCCAAAGAAACATGGACGGTATTACTATTTATAATAGACAACCCCCTGTCAATAGACCAGTATTTTTGTATGATATGACCACGGAGATATAATAATAATAAATACATATGACTTTTAAATTAAGTACATTCTATCATCATCAGTATGTCAGTCAGAGTATATTGCATCATTTTGTATTCCAATATAGCTGAACAGATTGCATGGCAACACTGTGCACAATACACGGCCCAACCCCAATACACCACAAAGTAAGTTTACGGACAAGAAACATTAATTTTACATCACTCCACTGCACTCACCCTTCCCCTGACGGGTCTGCGTTTGCATTTGCATCAGCCATGTTGTTTCCTGACTCTTCGGAATCAAAGGTCTGATGTTCCTGATCGGAAGAATTCTAGAGAAGAACTTTTTGCGGTGGGACAACCCCGGAAGCCAGAGCACTGGTTATGGGCGCAATCTTCAAAAAATGCTCTTTAACACTTTGCGCGATAGGCAGACGCACGCGATCTAGCCGTAGCTGTAGCCGAAGTCGCCGTTTCAGACACGGCCTCTCACTCACCGGCGTTATTTCAAATTAATTTGCGCAGGAGTATCTCGAGCGCAAACTTTGAGAAAGACATCTACTGTACACGTGTGATACTAGTCTGTCCCACTGCGTGTTTCCCAACGTAAAACACGGGACATTTAACGCGAAACTAGACAGCAAAACCCTTGCTGTTTATATGGGCGGCCAAAGGGGCAAAAAAAAAAAAAAAAAAAAATGAAACAATAAGCTATAGCAGTATACAAAAAAAAGTTATTTGAAACAAAGTAAGTAATTGATCCCTTGCAATGAACGACGTTTAATACCATTTTCAACATTTGGTATTTACAAGTTTAATCACAACTGGCGCCCAGGATAGGCTCGCGTTTGGTGCATTGCGGGGGTCGACTGAAACAAAGAAAAATAATTAATACAGTTTAAAAGTATCTCATCGAATTGTCTTTATGTTCTTACTGATTATAATTTCAATTTTTTATTAGCAAACAACTCGTATATATATTTTGTCATTTATTATTATTTTATTTTATTAAAAAACACAATTAAAAATATATCATTTAGACTAGATTGTTAAAACAACTAAAAAAAAAATTATTTAAAATGTAAATAAAATAAGGGACCGGACTATTTTAAAAATATATAAGCTAATTCATTGGCTGAATACAAGTGGGACCACCACAACACACAACGAAAAAAAAAACCAAAAACACAAAAAAACAGAGCAACAACGTTGAGTTCAGCGCCACTCTCTCATAAAATTAATAGGGGAGCGCCCAAAATAAAGTCACAATAACACTTGGCTAAACTTGGATCCGCACTAATGTAAATATTTTTGTCTTTTGCGTCCGTATTCCCAAATCAAGTAAACGCTTTACCGGGGATTATTGCCACAATTTCACTAACTCTGTCCTTTCCAACTAGTATTTTTTAGTATCATGGTATTCTGTGAAACATCATTCTGTACGAGTGTACACAATGTGGAATGGAAATAAATGTTGTTGAATTGAATACACAATTAATAGGTCGTCAAACTTTGGTCACTCTCTACAGCTTTTAGGCTCTATTAATTTTGGTTTTACGTTTAAAACACTGATTTGTGTAAACGGGCACTGTACACTCAGTACTGTCCGGAGTGCTGGGAAAAAGGGGTAAAACCGAAATTAATATTTGTACGTCTATCATCGTTACAGTATACCCGCTGCTAAAACATAGGACTCTCTAAGACATGCGTTCCAGCGTCACGCGGAACCAAATTCTGAACTAATACATGAAAAGTTTGACGTCTGAAACAGTTAGGAGCGGCTGGACGCGCTACAAGTCGAAAGATCGACTGTTGCAGTCGTTTCAGACGTCGAACTTGTCATGAGCTGAGCCAATGTAAATGTTATTGGATGGACACTACTGGTAATTACTCAAAATAATGTTTAGCATAAAACCTTACTTGGTACGAGTAATGGGGAGAGGTTGATAGTATAAAACATTTTAAGAACACGGCTCCCTCTGAAGTGACGTAGTTCTTGAGAAAGAAGTAATTTTCAACGAATTTGATTTCGATACCTCAAGTTTACAACTTGAGGTCTCGAAATCAAGCATCTGAAAGCACATACTTCGTGTGACAAGGGTGTTTTTTTCTTTCATAGTTATCTCGCAACTCCGACGACCAATCGAGTTCAAATTTTCAAAGGATTGTTATTTTATGCACATGCTGAGATACATCAAGTGAGAAGACTGATCTTTGACAATTACCAATAGTGTCCAGTGTCTTTAAGTTTGCCTGTCTGAAACAAAAACTTGAATTGGGTCGACCTAGAGTCGCTCCTAATCTATATTTGGTTCGGTGCGACTCTGGAGCGCCTGTCTGAAACGGGTGTGTACTTCTCTATGAACTGCAACGGTTGTTGGTTTGAATCCCGGAAAGTACTGAGTTTACAGTGCTAATACACATATCGGTGTAAGGATAAAACAAAAATTAATATTCTTTATCTCCGGTGCAAATTTAACATGTGTTTCGATAAATAATTCGAGCTAGTTTTTGTTTTCAAACCACCCACTGTTTACGTCAATCTAGAGAGGTTGAAGCATGGAGGTAGCTGCCTCCATGGTTGAAGAAGTGTCTTCTATTCATAGCACATGTGTGTGAAAATCCCAACTAAGGCCTCCCAAACGCTCCTCCTCGTGTTGGTCAATAAACAACCCGGTTTGACAATAGTCCATGAAAGCATTTTGTTATAGTCGAGTGGGTTTCATTGTCACTTGAAGGTCTTCAACAACACTCATCAGTACTTTGCTTGTCGTGTTGCTGGGAGTTAGCAACTAATCCCCCGTGGTATTTTTATGTATAGGGAGGTAAATGAGTTCACCCCACAAGGCTAGATAATCCCGTAATATCATCACAAACTGATGACGAGCATGGACAGTGGACACAGTTAGATGCTGTAAGCAGAGATTTTATGTGGGTCAAGGTATTTTACTTATACAGTAGAAGAATCCTGCAGTTCTTCCAGAGACAGCTTGTACTTGTACAGCGACACCACAAACCGATGACGATAACATTGACGGTGAACGAAGTCAGACGTATAGCGGAGATTTTATAAGAGTCAGGGTATCATTTTCTAAGAAGAATCCTCAATTGACTCATGAGACTGCGTGTATAGCTGTACTCGTATAGCGTCACCACAGACCGAATACGAGCATGGACTTTGGGCCTATTTCTACTACCTTCATGTATGGACGAAGTTAGACGTATAGCGGACAGTTTAGGGTCCGGGAATTTTTATAATAGAAGATTCCTGAAGTGATTTCTAAAACAGGCCAGTCATCACTGGTATCCTGTACTACGATGAGCCTCCCGAAACTAAGGCCTATCCTCGGGGATCGCCGCGATGTACGTGCCTCACTCCAAGTTGCCGAACAAAATCTTCTCAAACAGAAGTCTTTCATGGAGGCCGACCTCAGGAAGAGGCAAAATGAACTTCAGCGCAACGAAAGGATGCTCAAAAAAACATTTGGGAATCCTCCGAGAACAAGTACCAGTAGCTTGGGTGCGGTCCAGACCAACCTAAAAGATGTTCGTGGTGGACAAGGGGCATCTGATGGGTCGGACAAGGGTGTTAAATTCAACCGGGACCAGGATGCAATTACCACGGGGGTGAATCGTCGCCTTGGACGGCGGCACTCCTTGCACTCCGACACGCTGACATTTGAACTGTCGCGCGTTGGAATTGGACCATCTGCCCCAAATCGTGCTGCGGGAAGAAAACATGGACGGCGAGGAAGCGTGGATGCAAACATTCCAGCAAGTAGACTTACCAGTACGCCCTCAGTTGGAGATGAGGCTATAAATACAATCGAGGAGAGTGATTCGACGAAACAGGCTGACGGTGATCAAATTACTGATGATACTAACAGTGAAATTTTTTCAAAAAACACAAATGGAAACTTGATTCATGGCAGCAGTCGAGAAAGGAATGCTGTGTTTGTTTTTAAATACGGGGAGGATGATTCAAAAGTACAGAAAGTTCAAAGTTGTTTTGCCGTTGACAAACCACAGGAGGCCATTGGTGAACGTGACAGAGTTCAGTCCGACAAGCCGAAAAGTGCATTATCCAGAAGTCGCAGCCAACGGAAAAAACTCCGAGTAAAAATCATGAGCCCGGTGCAAGAGCTAACTCAATCACCGGTCCCGGCGGCTGACGTTGACGGTCAGCTTGACTCGGGAATATCGGAAGAGTCCGAAAACTCATCTTGCGGCACCAGGAGCCTATACAGTGACTCCTATGATAGTTTGTCGCACGCCTCTGAGTCTGACTCGTCATGGTGCCCTGAGGAAGTATCAAACACAAGTCGTCAGGGGAAATTGTCAATTAATGTGAACTCAAATCATCTCTTGAACTTGAAGCCACTTAAAAAGAACAGAGTTCCTGCAGTTTTGGAAAAGATTCAATCGCCAGATCGTGTTGATAACGATTCCCTTGCAGTTGCCTTACGAGCTGCTGATGATAACGCTTTCGAATCAGCGCAGATTTCAGACGAAACTCGTGGGCCTCCTAAGGCCTCTCTCACCCGTCGACGTCGGTCCATCGCCGCAGCCGAGGGAATCAGTTTGTACCGGCAAGATAAGACTAACTACCCGCCGAAACGTTACAGTGACACAGTAGTACTAATGGGCCATACCGAGTTGTCTCCACTGATCCCCCGATCAGGGAGAAGAGAGAGTGTGGCGGACTCCCTTGGTGCCCGGGACAACGGGGATGTTGGACCCACACCCCTTACAAGCGGCAGGCAGGAAGGAATTCGCCAATCCGTGCCACCTAGTCCAGCCAAGGTAAAGGCACAGCATAAACCAGCTGGGGAGTCCAATCGTCATGTGCAGAAGACTATAGAGAGAGCTGCTGCTTGGGAGGCAGTGAGGAGAACCCGGTACCTGCCGGGATATGAACCCAATACACACTAAACAATAGACGTGGAATTTACTTTAAAGGCACCGGACACTATTGGTAACTACTCAAACTAATTTTTAGCATAACAAACTTACTTTGTAACAAGCATAAATATAAACCACAGGGGAAACTGACTGGGTAAATTTTGAAATGATTTTGGGGGTTGAACAAAGAATTGACTAGAGTGGGATTCGAACCAACGACCTCCGGATTAACGGAGTAACAAGCAATGAAGAGCTGTTCAAAGAGGAAACAACTTCGGCTGAAGTATTTTGTTATGCATCTAAAAGCACACAAGTTTGTGCAACAGTGGTGTTTTTCTTTCATTGTTCTCTTGCAAATTCGATGACCAATTAAGCCCAAATTTCCACAGGTTTGTTATTTTATGCATAAATGTTTGGAGATACACCAAGTAAGAACACTGTTCTTGGACAATTACCACTGACGTGCCCAGTGCCTAAACCTAAAACATTTTAGGACAATGACACCAATTAAACAACCAAAAGTTCTCATTGAAAACTTACATCAATCAAAGTATTATAATATTCATTTTGGTTTTAACCCATATACACCGATGTGTGTTAGCACTGTAATTCAGTATTTTCCCGAGTTCTGTGAACAAATTCACCTGCCGTCGATTTCACAAAACTCTTCCTATTTTAAGACTAATCTTAGGACTTAGGACGAGTCCCAACCCTGCGCTGTAGCATGCAGACCTTAAGATTAATCATAAGTTAGGACGAGTTACTCGTCCTAACTCGAGATAAGACGAGTCCTAACTCTTTGTGAAATCGACGGCTGCATATTACTCGGGTGGGATTCGAACCACGACGTTTGCAATCCTAGAGCAGTGTCGTGCCGACTAGCAATTTCTTACACTGCATTGTGTTGTGTTGTATTAATTGTTAAATGTGCAAATATTGGCCTACTTTATTATTTAAACATACCATATTTAATGTTAACAATAGGATACATTAATAACGTAAACAATGCTCAGGACAACATCGTGCAGGTTAATGTCGCCATTCCTTTTTTGAATCAGATATAATAGATACAAATGGATGTATGTTTTTAAAAAATTATGTTTATCAAGAAACCATAGGGCCTTTTTAGGCCAAGAAATATAAATAACATGTTGCTCGTCCGGACTTTTACAATTAATTGGAGAGGGAGTCCTTGATAGTTTGTTTTTGTCCATTTTTGTTCTCAAGATGGCTACGTATACCTTTGTGTCTAGGATAGAACATGCTAATTGTAACGCCACAGCCCGGGTTGTTACCTGCCGAAGTTGAAAAACTAAGTTAAGGTGCCATAAATGCCAATCTGAAACACACTGATAAAAGTTTAATACACAGCATCGAATTCGTATATGCATCTAGTTTAGAAAGTGGAAATTATTATTACTAATTTTTTTGTTTAGCAGACAAAATTCGTGCGGCGTCCAAAATCGGCGGACGGGTGGATACGAGCATCATGTTATTTATGTTACTTTGCCTTATTACATGTAATTATTACTATTTTCAACATTGACGCAAACATGCTACGTGTGACATAATGTCAAATGAAATGCTAGTTGGACCTTGTTGCTATATTTGATGTACCAAAACTCGTTTTCGATTCCCATGCTGCCGTAAAATCGCTGCTTCGCTATAATTAGCTGGATAAGTACCAGTCGCGAAATGTACATGTGATATGGTGCTATAAAAGCTTGTTGTTGTGCTTATAAGCAGCTCTGTGAAATTGGGCCATGAGTTTCGCAACGAACAAAAAGTAAATAAAAAAGTAAAATCTACCTTATTTTCTCTTAAAAGTTTGCCTGCAACCCACCAGGACCAACATATACAAAGCATGTCAGCACAAATACTTGCCGAGAACAGACAAATATTGTTTAGCATTAGTTTGCTTAGCATATTTGAAAAGCAGCATTTCATAAAACACTTTCATGAAACTTGGCCCTGACTTCAAGAGGGAGTTGTGTTAAAGTGCTAGGGGATAGCGATTGCAGCGACGTACTACATTATCAAAAGCTGCAGTGCTTGTTACTAATTACTTACAAGGTCATGAATTGTTTTGAGTGTTTTTTTTTACCAAAGACGTTTGGTAATGACTCTGAAAATTAATGGCAATGCATGTACTAACTCACGCGGTAAGAAGTACGTCAGCTTTGAATGGTACATAGTATACGTTTATGAAAAAAAAAATCACCTTTTGTTCCACAAATTTGAAGATAAGAAGTGTTACCGCAGTGACGCTGGTCGCATATTTTGAACTCCTTAAGCTTAATCTTCCTCTCCGGACATAATAATTTGCTCCTAAATTTTGGCGATATCAAAAAAAGCGATCACCCTCCGAAAATAAATGTTCTCAGGAGGTTAAATATATTATCTTATACAATTTAAAACATTCGAAAACACACTGCATGAAGTCAATTATTTAATGGCAATAAATAGGTGATACACTATTATTGTTAATACCCTAATGTGTTTTTTAATTTTCTTTGTGTATTTGTATGAATTTGTGTGCATTTGCCGATCATCTACTCTCTCATGAAACCATACTACTAAGCATTGTGTCCGACATGATGGAGGCATTCGACGCATCGTTGTCTTGTTTCCCATTGATTATAAACGGCCCACTCTGATTTTTTAGTATTTTCAAACGAACATTTCCAGTGTAAAAACTACCAGGCTCCCCCTTATAAAAAAAAAATAAAAAAAAAACGCAAGTGTACAAACAGATCAAATGAAGTGGACGATTGCAATCGGGAGCGCTGCCGCGGGAACGAATTATGATGTTGCCCCCCCCCCCCCGCATTGCAGCAGCGTGCGACTTCCAAGAAAAGCATAACCGACGACCCCCCCCCCCCCCCCCCCCCCCCATCCCTCTGACAAACCCAATGGTCAACCATAGGCTCTGTCCTTACTCTATGGGTCAACTTACGAGAGAACCGGAACGATTCTGGAATTAATTCTTATTATTATTTATTATTTAGGGGAACAAACGGTACCAGCATGTGCTGGTACATGCATAGTCATAATGGATCAATGTGACTCAAGTCCCCAGTGGGTCTGGGGGACAAAAGGGGGATTTGCACGGCTGTAGGTCCCCCTCCTGTGAGCGTCCATGGTTTCACTAGCTCTCGTAAACAAAAATATTGTTATCCCAGAACGTTGACCGCTGACCATGCTTTGTATGATTATCTTTCAAAGAATGGTTGAGAACTCTCTAATTAATCCTCTTTATTACATCGATTATTTAATCGATATTAGCACCATTTATTACGTACAGCATGTCAATAAGTATAAGCACTGTGGTAAACACAGGTTGCTTTTTGTGTCCGAGCATGGTCCGAGCTAGTACCACAGTTCGAAAATCATTTTACAATTTTATTAAAAAGTTGATTATTAAAATATTACGTTTCATCTGGGGTTTTCATTTGTTTTGTATTACTATGTGTTCACTTTGCCTGTTGCAAAAGGCACTTTCACCGGAAAATCTGAAAGTTCATGGGAAACTTCCGATGTGGTATCAAAGGCAAAGATCAGAGCCACTGATGCTATGGACCCCGTTGGCCTCCGTGTATTTCCTAGACTTGATTCAAGTCCCAATCCCGTGCCATCGCCAGAAAACTATTGTTTTGTGAAGCTCTAAGTGCATTCCCCAACCTGTTCCGCGCGCGGGATAGTCTTGGTGCATGCTGTTCTCGTTTTCCTTTCAATCACAGCGCCGGCCAACTCACCAACAGCGCGTGAAGGAAAACGAGGAACGTCATACACCCAGACTACACGCGGGACAGAGACTTGACGATCCTGCAGTTGACTGGATGTAAATGTACATAACTTATGAATAATGTAAACATATTGTAGATGCCTAAATGCCCCCCCCCCCATAAATTTTCATTATGCCCCTCCCCTAAATTTTCAACTAGTATGCCCCCTCTAATTATTCAACAGCTGCTTGACAGCACCCCTTTGTTTCAACAGCCATACTTAACCAATCAGAAGCCTGGAAATAACCCCAGTGAGTAAGTATTATGGGATCACCATGTGCACCACACACACAGCATGCAGCCATGCCATGCCATCCCATGTCATATTGGATGTGATGCTCAGTGAGTGCACTAGACAATTAAAACCGTGAAGCCCTACTTACTGTGTTTTCCGTTTTCATCCTTTTCAATACAGGAATGTAGATTTTCCTTTTCATAATTTTGCAAGTTCATAAAATGTAGATTGCTATGGTAGTATTTTTTATTGTTTTTAACTAAGTGATCGGAAAGATTTATGCCCTCAAATTTTGCCATAACTTTCACTTTCACCATCCATTAACTAGTACATGTGTGTGTGTAGAATTTTACATGTAACCAAAAGTTGTCTAAACATGAGAAGTTCCAAAGTGTGTAAAATTAGTTCACATTTTAGTCCATTTTCCTCTGTGTGATTTTATAAATTAACTTGAGTTTCTGATAGCTTACATTCCATGGAAATCATTGATACTGAGAAAAGTGATTTATTACTGTTCCAAAAATGCTTATTTCTAGAGGAAAAACAAGAGTATGTTTTAATCTTTTATGAGTTCAGTTTAAGCACTGTACAGGTTATTATGTGTGCTACATGTAAATATACATGTGTACACAAGGACCTGAGTATGAGGGAACAATAACTCTAGACTATCAGTGGAGAATGGAAGATTAAAGGTCGTTAGTTTTAAACTCTTGAGGCCTTGGTCACTGGTAGAGTATTTAGCCAAGATAGTGTGGAAAGCCTTGATGGTTTGAAACATGCTTAGTTTTATTTAGTAGAGGCAAGGTCCAAGATTTAGAAAGTGACTTATTCTTGCTGATTTATTAAAATAGCTAAATTGTTGTTGTGTATACATGTACACCAGGCAGACTGAAGATTTTAACGATGGTCTAGTAGTAGTAGGGTCACAGAAGGTGTTTATTGATCCTTTTGAGCTAATGGGTTACTTGGTTTTCATCATTGGGCTAAAATACTACGATTACTTTACGTATGGAGTAAGTTCAGAAGTGTACAGGTCTAGCCAGTCTTTTAATCATTATCAAGTTTGAGCCTAGTGATATGTGTTTATTGACACAGAGTGGAGTTTTGCTTAATGCAAAGAACACTAGAATGGATATTTGAGGCAGAGATTTAGGTTATTATTGACGGAATTATTCAAGTAATTGTTGTGAAGTTTCAAAAATATATTGAATGTTATGCTCAGTGAGTGCACTAGCCAATTAAAACCGTGAAGCCCTACTTACTGTGTTTTCCGTTTTCATCCTTTTCAATACAGAATTCTTCAAATTAATGTGCACCTCGGAGTAAACCTTCTGGCTTACGACGGGTGTAACAATATATATATATGTAAACACACAGATTGGCATTAAAGTTGTCCATTGTCCATATTTTGATAATTTGAGGAAAATGGCAAGCTGGTTTGAGGAAAAAGACTTTTCGGGATGTTTTCTGGCGTAGTTAACAAACAGTCCAATTAAACTGCTGACCTCCAAAACCGTTGTAAATAAATCTGCTGTTTATTTTGTGTTCTTCTGGAATGGTTAATCTTCATTATATATATACAAAGCATTTAGCGTCAGTTACTATTGTGGAGGTCACCAATACGATGAGCCATAAAAACGGCATTACACACACGCTTTTTAGGGCCTACATAAAGTCGTCAAGGCCAACGTTGTTTCCCCCCTTTTTTCACGGAATTTTTTTAAAGACAGCAAGCAGACAAAAACAAGCAAAATACATACATGAATCATAAAGAGTGGAGTCTGAGGAGTTGTCGAGAAAACAAAAACCCCAAAACAGGCATACAATTTGACTGGAAAACTGCACAGGGATCGAGTATTAAACATAGACGGAACAATGCGCCCAAGAACAAACTAAGTGGTTTGTTTCACTACTGAGATACCGAAGTTTGATGGGGAGCATCGCTGAAAACTGAGTGTATGCTCAGTAACCTTTACGAAGTACATTTGTGTGTATTACGTTTTCGTGCTTTTTTTGTTCACATCACAATGGAATTTAATGACGTGAAATCTTGATGCTTCAGCTGAAAGAAGGGAATTGATTGAAGAGCCACTGGCCTCGGACCTTATTCCGTGTAGGTTGGTTTCCTATTCGCCGGAAGCATCATTCAGCATTTATAGCCTACCACCTTTCAATGTAATTAGCATCTAAAAAGCCTTATGTATGTTTGAATGGGAAGTGCTTAGTCTTCCTACCCGTTGTCTGTTCGCACAGAGAGGACGGTCGACTCCCGTTACCGTATCTCTGAAATATCTCTGACTTGAACACCGAAGAGACTTCTTGCAAGAGCCGAGAAGGGAACGACCGACTCACAGAGTTGGAAACTGCACGGTGAGGAAATTATTATAGTAGGCATTTAATAATAATATAACAAAGTTTGAGGTGTATGATCTCAAATATACTGAACAATTTTCAATTGACCTTACTCACTGTGAATATACAAAGGTGGTTCATGTATGACGAATCTATTTATTGAAAAAGTATTTGCCAACCAATCGTTGTACAAATTACTATATGCCTGCATTTTTAATAATAATCATGTTAATAGAAGCATATACTGGGACTATAATTATTGTTATTGTCGATTTGTGAAACTGCATATTATTATGCAGTACACTGATCATCTCATTATACTCCATGGTATATTATTACACAAGCTGGATCATGGCACCGATAGACTTGTGGACAAGTCGTTAATGGTCGAGGTGGTAGTTTATGATTCAGGTATTCGTGATTGAATACTGCTCTCGGGAGTTCACTTCTCTCGCGTTAAGCTGCTGGCTGCCGACTACCCCATCACAGCGCGAGAGCAGATCGCGGGGGCCAGGAGTCTTGTCAAAATATCGCCAGTGTCGCGGGAATGGCGGAGAGATTCGAAACACTATCACCGCAACAGACGTTTAAAGACTTGTACACAAGTCTATGCCACCACACTTAGAGGGGTGTCAACTAACAGGCGTGAACTCATCAACGAATGCCTCGAATCATATTATGACAAGAAACTCTGAACGGAAACAATTCTAACCAAAACCAAAAGGGAAGGAATCTCATTTCAGGATGTTGGTATAGGCCTGTGTTTGTTTACATATGTTTTTAGAATCAACACATCAACTCTTGTTGCAGATACGTTGACACATGGAGGATGGCTGACCCCACCGTTACAACAATGACGCTTGCAGTTGTGACACTACTCTGCATTGGTTTTATGGTCTCAACTTCAGCCGTTTTCCCTGAAGAGTGAGCATTGTTGTTTGCATCGTTGTTTTTTCTTTAAACAAATCTTACGTCACCTACATTATTGATGAACTATATTTACAGAGCAGAGCAAGATCAAAATTAGCATTTGACAACTTAAAGAAAGCCATACAGACAGTCAAATTAATAATCTTCTCATTTACACGGCTCAAAGCTTAATGCCTTCCTGTCCATTGTTTCTATCTACGATAACTTTATTAAACGCTTATAATAGGCATTGTCACTATTCTGAGTAATTGACGAACAATATTTATTTTAAAAAAAAATTGTTTTTTTTATTACACTCTAAAAACTCCCGGGTCAGAGTTGACCGGGATTTGGGTCTCAGAGAGTCAGACCCATTTCTGGGTCAGTTTGACCCGAAATCCGTGTCAATGTGACCAGGAGTCCATGTCATTGTCACCAGAGTTACGGTTAAAAGCGGGGATTTTGACTCGGATTCCGCGACACATTGACACGGATTCCGGGTCAAACTGACCCCAAAATGGGTTATGCCCCTGGGACCCAAATCCGGGTCAATTCTGACCACGGAGTTTTAGGGTGTACGCAAACATAATTGTTGTGATGCTATTTTTATCGATTTCCCCATTTCCTCCTTTCATTTTAAACAAACAAGAACTACTGACCCGAGACATAACCAAGAACCTGCTTCTACAGTTGACTACACATTAGAAGTACGAGCGAATAAACCCATCCACGTCACAAACGAGAGGTTTTTGTCCATTACTGTTGATGTCGGCATCCTGAACAAAAACTGGGGTAATTTTAGTTTTGGGTAAGTATTTTTAAATACAAGATTTTGAAACACTTAGGCTATCTGCATCCGATTTCACGAAACGCATCTCGAGTTAGGATGAGTAACCCATCCTAACTTAGGATGGGTTCAATGCGTCCGACGTCTTTGGATACGGAACTCTACTCGTCCTAACGTCCAAAGATTAATCCTAAGTTAGGAAGAGTTTGGTGAAATCGACGGCCGGCTGCTAAAATGCCCTGTGATTTCCAGGTACATGTACGTTGTATAAAGGCTTTACAAAGTTACCGGTAGTAGTCCATGGGCCAGAGGCCAAAGTTTGACTTATTGGTACCACCTGAGGTGGCAAAATCTAAATAAATGAGTTTATGCCAACCCATATGCTAAGGAATGAGGGGGCCTACTGCAATTAACATGTAACCCTATGGGAAAACACAAAACTAAGAAAAACCGAGACTGAGCTACTCATTTATAGTTGCTATCACATGTTTTTGTACTTAGGGTGGTCCTACAGAGCACTTGGCACCATTTATTTGTTGCCACCTCAGGTGCTACCAATATCTGGTCTGGCCCATGGACTATAGGGGTTGTGACTTGATACTCTTAGTGACCTCAACATGCTACAGCGTTATACAGCTCTTTGTACACTTTGGTCGTTCAAATAATGGGCATAATGTCAAACTTTGTGTTTTGTTATTAAACAAAAAAAATGGTTGCGTTTCCCCTCAAAAACTTACAGCTTCTGGTCGTGTACACGTATCACGATGAGGTGCAATGTCACGGAGAGTTAACCTGCATTAAGCCTTTGCCATTAAACAATAACCTAAACATGCCAGATCCGTCTGTTCAATTCCAATTCATTATCTAGATATTCAAACAGTTGGGTTAAAACTTACAATAGTGTGTCGTTTACAATGAATGTTACAAATTAAAAGAATAGCAACTTAAAACTCGTTTAGGGGGTCACAAAGTAAATGAGCTTTCCAATAATGATAACTTTTGGAAGCTCGATTCGTTGGTGGATCCATTTTGTTCACACACATATCTGTGAGGAATTAAATATAGCAACTGAACTTCTTGTGATGGGATAAGTTCCAAAATGTAATGATATTTGTTTTGTTATCAGATCATCCAAATTGAAGACACTGACTAGCGCCCTCTCTCCAGCGTATTTACGTCTTAGTGGCACAGCGGCAGACTACCTTGTTTTTAAAAGACATTGTGATGATGAAGTGACAACGGGCCAAGTGGACCCTTTTTCTCAAAGACCTCTTACGTTTTTGTGCCGTAAGTATTATGCTGTATTGAGCTGTAACGCTACATGGAATTGGATCAGCAAACAAAAATGTAATTTTTATTATTATTATTATTATTTTTTTTTTTTTTTTTTGAAAAGCAATCTTGTCTGTGCTTCCAGGTTTTATGTAGAGTATTGTGGATTGTAGTGGTTGTTTTTGTACTTTAGGCATATTTAGGGGATAATAAAGAAATAACCGAACTATGTCAAAATTACTTAAAGGCAGTGGACACTATTGGTAGTTACTCAACTTAATTATTAGCATAAAACCTTTCTTGGTGACGAGTAATGTGGAGAGGTTGATGGTAAAAAACATTTTGAGAAACGGCTACCTCTGAAGTGCCATATCTTTTGAGAAAGAAGTAATTTTCCACGAATTTGATTTCGAGACCTCAAGTTTAGAACTTGAGGTCTCGAAATCAACTATCTAAACGCACACAACTTCGTGTGACAAGGGTATATTTTTTTTCATTGTCATCTCGCAAGTTCGATGACCGATTGAGCTCAAAATTTTCACAGGTTTGTTATTTTATGCATTTGCTGAGATACACCAACTTTGAAGGCTAGTCTTTGACAATTACCAATAGAGCCCACTGCCTGTAAAACCTTCGACAAATTAATCTTCATTTTATGTTTGCATATATCCTACATTGATCTCCAGCCGAAGACTGGGATGGCATCAACCATTTTTGTTCCGATACTGGCTTGAAGTTGATATTTGGACTTAACCAGTTA